>NC_062998.1:6889594-7162770 GCF_023078275.1 Leguminivora glycinivorella | reverse complement strand
TTGGGATCGGAGTCCTTACGATGCCACTTTGTCAGATACCTTCATAAGTCGTTGCTCAATCCAAGATACACAGGTCATTTGCAGGCACTCGTAGAAGATTCGTCATAAAAGCATAAAACTTAAAAAATTTAAAAACTCAACTTATGGTCCTATGTCGAAGGCCGAAAAAAATACTTGGGATCGGGTCCTTACGATTTTGCCACTTTGTGAATAACTTCAGAAGACGTTGCTGAATCAAGATACACAGGTCTTTTGCAGGCACTCGTAGAAGATTCGTCATAAAAGCATAAAACTTAAAAAAATTTAAAAACTCAACTTATGGTCCTATGTCGCAGGCCGAAAAAAATACTTGGGATCGGGTCCTTACGATGCCACTTTGTGAATACCTTCACAAGACGTTGCTTAATCAAGATACACAGGTCATTTTGCGGGCACTCGTAGAAGATTCGTCATAAAAAAATAAAACTTAAAAAATTTAAAAACTCAACTTATGGTCCTATGTCGAAGGCCGAGAAAAAAATACTTGGGATCGGGTCCTTACGAATGCCACTTTGTGAGATAACTTCAGAAGACGTTGCTGAAGCTCAAGATACACAGGTCTTTTGCGGGCACTCGTAGAAGATTCGTCATAAAAAAATAAAACTTAAAAAATTTAAAAACTCAACTTTATGGTCCTATGTCGAAGGCCGAAAAAAATACTTAGGATCGGGTCCTTACGATGCCACTTTGTCGAATACCTTCACAAGACGTTGCTCAATCAAGATACATAGGTCATTTGCGAGCACTCGTAGAAGATTCGCCACAAAAAAGCAGAAAACTTAAAAAAATTAAAAACTCAACTTATGGTCCTATGTCGAAGGCAGAAAAAAATACTTGGGATCGGGTCCTTACGATGCCACTTTGTGAATACCTTCAGAAGACGGTGCTCAATTAAGATACACAGGTCATTTGCGGGCGCTCGCAGCAGATTCGCCATAAAAAAATAAAACTTAAAAAATTGAAGAACTCAACTTATGGTCCTATATGTCGAAGGCCGAAAAAAATACTTGGGATCGGACCCTTACGATGCCATTTTTCTGAATACCTTCAGAAAACGTTGGTCAATCATAACACACAGGTCATTTGCGGGCACTCGTAGAAGATTCGCTTAATAAAAGCAGAAAACTTAAAAGAAAAATTAAAAACTCAACTTATGGTCCTATGTCGAAGGCCGAAAAAAATACTTGGGATCGGGTCCTTACGATGCCACTTTGTGAATACCTTCACAAGACGTTGCTAAATCAAGATACACCAGGTCATTTGCGGGCACTCGTGGAAGATTCGCCATAAAAGCAGAAAACTTAAAAATTTTAATAACTCAACTTACGGTCCTATGTCGAAGGCCGAAAAAAATACTTGGGATCGGATCTTACCGATGCCATTTTGTGAAATACCCTTCAGAAAACGTTGGTCAATCATAACACACAGGTCATTTGCGGGCACTCGTAGAAGATTTGCCATAAAAAAGGTAAACTTAAAAAATTCAAAATTCAAATTTACTGGTCCTATGTCGAAGGCCGAAAAAAATACTTGGGATAGGGTCCTTACGATGCCACTTTGCGAATACCTTCAGAAGACGTTGCTCAATCAAGATACACACAGGTCATTTGCGGGCAATCGTAGAAGATTCGCCATAAAAAAATAAACTGAAAAAATTTAAGAACTCAACTTATGAATTCCTATATCGAAAGCTGAAAAAAATACTTGGGATCGGGTCCTTACGATGCCACTTTGTAAATACCTTCACAAGACGTTGCTCAATCAACATACGCAGGTCATTTGCGGGCACTCGCAGCAGATTCGCCATAAAAAAATAAAACTTAAAAATCGAAGAACTCAACTTATGGTCCTATGTCGAAGGCCGAAAAAAATACTTGGGATAGGGTCCTTACGATGCCACTTTGTCAATACCTTCAGAAGACGTTGCTCAATCAATATACATAGGTCATTTGCGAGCACTCGTAGAAGATTCGCCACAAAAGCAGAAAACTTAAAAAAATTAAAAACTCAACTTATGGTCCTATGTCGAAGGCCGAAAAAAATACTTGGGATCGGTTCCTTACGTTGCCACTTTGTGAATAACTTCAGAAGACGTTGCTAAATCAAGATACACAGGTCTTTTGCAGGCACTCGTAGAAGATTCGTCATAAAAAAAATAAAACTTAAAAAATTTAAAAACTCAGCTTTTGGTCCTATGTCGCCAGGCCGAAAAAAATACTTGGGATCGAGTCCTTACGATGCTACTTTGTGAATAACTTTAGAAGACGTTTCTGAATCAAGATACATAGGTCTTTTTGCGGGCACTCGTAGAAGATTCGTCATAAAAAAATAAAACTTAAAAAATTTAAAAAAACTCAACTTACGGTCCTATGTCGAAGGCTGAAAAAAATACTTAGGATCGGGTCCTTACGATGCCACTTTGTCAATACCTTCAAAAGTCGTTGCTCAATCAAGATACACAGGTCATTTGCAGGTCACTCGTAGAAGATTCGCCAAAAAAATGAAACTTAAAAATTTTAAAAACTCAACTTACGGTCCTATGTCGAAGGCCGAAAAAAATACTTGGGATCGGGTCCTTACGTTGCCACTTTGTGAATAACTTCAGAAGACGTTGCTGAATCAAGATACACAGGTCATTTGCGGGCACTCGTAGAAGATTCGCCATAAAAGCAGAAAAATTAAAAAAATTAAAAACTCAACTTATGGTCCTATGTCGAAGGCCGAAAAAAATAGTTCAGGATCGGGTCCTTACGTTGCCACTTTGTGAATAACTTCAAAGACGTTGCTGAATCAAGATACACAGGTCTTTTGCGGGCACTCGTAGAAGATTCGTCATAAAAAATAAAACTTAAAAAATTTAAAAACTCAACTTATGGTCCTATGTCGAAGGCCGAAAAAAATACTTGGGATCGGGTCCTTACGATGCCACTCTGTGAATACCTTAAGAAGACGTTGCTCAATCACGATACACAGGTCATTTGCGGGCACTCGTGGAAGATTCGCCATAAAAGCGAAAACTTAAAAATTTTAATAACTCAACTTACGGTCCTATGTCGAAGGCCGAAAAATACTTGGGATCGGATCCTTACGATGCCACTTTGTGAATACCTTCAGAAAACGTTGGTCAATCATAACACACAGGTCATTTGCGGGCACTCGTAGAAGATTTGCCATAAAAAGGTAAACTTAAAAAATTTCAAAATTCAAATTCTGATCCTATGTCGAAGGCCGAAAAAAATACTTGGGATCCGGGTCCTTGATGCCACTTTGTGAATACCTTCAGAAGACGTTGCTTAATCAAGATACACAGGTAATTTGCGGGCACTCGTAGAAGATTCGTCATAAAAAAATAAAACTTAAAAAATTTAAAAACTCAACTTATGGTCCTATATCGAAGGCCGAAAAAAATACTTGGGATCGGGTCCTTACGTTGCCACTTTGTGAATAACTTCAGAAGACGTTGCTGAATCAACATACGCAGGTCATTTGCGGGCACTCGTAGAAGATTCGTCATAAAAAAATAAAACTTAAAAAATTTAAAAACTCAACTTATGGTCCTATGTCGAAGGCCGAAAAAAATACTTAGGATCGGGTCCTTACGATGCCACTTTGTCAATACCTTCAGAAGTCGTTGCTCAATCAAGATACACAGGTCATTTGCGAGCACTCGTAGAAGATTCGTCATAAAAAGCATAAAACTTAAAAAAATTAAAAACTCAACTTATGGTCCTATGTCGAAGGCCGAAAAAAATACTTGGGATCGGGTCCTTACGTTGCCACTTTGTGAATAACTTCAGAAGACGTTGCTGAATCAAGATACACAGGTCTTTTGCGGGCACTCGTAGAAGATTCGTCATAAAAAATAAAACTTAAAAAATTTAAAAACTCAACTTATGGTCCTATGTCGCAGGCCGAAAAAAATACTTGGGATCGGGTCCTTACGATGCTACTTTGTGAATACCTTGACAAGACGTTGCTCAATCAAGATACACAGGTCATTTGCGGGCACTCGTAGAAGATTCGTCATAAAAGCAGAAAACTTGAAAAATTTAAAAACTCAACTTATGGTCCTATGTCGAAGGCTGAAAAACATACTTGGGATCGGGTCCTTACGATGCCACTTTGTGAATACCTTCAGAAGACGTTGCTGAATCAAGATACACAGGTCTTTTGCGGGCACTCGTAGAAGATTCGTCATAAAAAAATAAAACTTAAAAAATTTAAAAACTCAACTTATGGTCCTATGTCGAAGGCCGAAAAAAATACTTAGGATCGGGTCCTTACGATGCCACTTTGTCAATACCTTCAGAAGACGTTGCTGAATCAAGATACATAGGTCATTTGCGGGCACTCGTAGAAGATTCGTCATAAAAAAATAAAACTTAAAAAATTTAAAAACTCAACTTATGGTCCTATGTCGAAGGCCGAAAAAAATACTTGGGATCGGGTCCTTACGTTGCCACTTTGTGAATAACTTCAGGAGACGTTGCTCAATCAAGATACACAGGTCATTTGCGGTCACTCGTAGAAGATTCGCCATAAAAAAATGAAACTTAAAAATTTTAAAAACTCAACTTATGGTCCTATGTCGAAGGCCGAAAAAAATACTTGGGATCGGGTCCTTACGATGCTACTTTGTGAATACCTTAAGAAGACGTTGGTTAATCAATATACACAGGTCACTTGCGGGCACTCGTAGAAGATTGGTCATAAAAATAAAACTTAAAAAATTTAAGAACTCAAGTTATGGTCCTATGTCGAAAGCCGAAAAAAATACTTGGGATCGGGTCCTTACGATGCCACTTTGTAAATACCTTCACAAGACGTTGCTTAATCAAGATACACAGGTCATTTGCGGGCACTCGTAGAAAATTCGCCATAAAAAAATAAAACTTAAAAATTTAAAAAACTCAAGTTATGGTCCTATGTCGAAGGCCGAAAAAAATACTTGGGATCGGGTCCTTACGATGCCACTTTGTGAATACCTTCATAAGACGTTGTTCAATCAAGATACACAGGTCATTTGCAGGCACTCGTAGAAGATTCACCATAAAAGCAGAAAACTTAAAAAATTAAAAACTCAACCTATGGTCCTATGTCGAAGGCCGAAAAAAATACTTGGGATCGGGTCCTTACGATGCCACTTTGTGAATACCTTCACAAGACGTTGCTAACTCAAGATACACAGGTCATTTGCGGGCACTCGTAGAAGATTCGTCATAAAAATATAAAACTTAAAAAATTTAAAAACTCAACTTATGGTCCTATGTCGAAGGCCGAAAAAAATACTTAGGATCGGGTCCTTACGATGCTACTTTGTGAATACCTTCATAAGACGTTGCTCAATCAAAATACACAGGTCATTTGCGGGCACTCGTAGAAGATTCGCCATAAAAGCAGAAAACTTAAAAATTTTAATAACTCAACTTACGGTCCTATGTCGAAGGCCGAAAAAAATACTTGGGATCGGGTCCTTACGATGCCACTTTGTGAATACCTTCACAAGACGTTGTTTAATCAAGATACACAGGTCATTTGCGGGCACTCGTAGAAGATTCGTCATAAAAAAATAAAACTTAAAAAATTTAAAAACTCAACTTATGGTCCTATGTCGAAGGCCGAAAAAAATACTTGGGATCGGGTCCTTACGTTGCTACTTTGTGAATAACTTCAGAAGACGTTGCTGAATCAAAATACACAGGTCATTTGCGGGCACTCGTAGAAGATTCGTCATAAAAAAATAAAACTTAAAAAATTTAAAAACTCAACTTATGGTCCTATGTCGAAGGCCGAAAAAAATACTTGGGATCGGGTCCTTACGATGCCACTTTGTCAATACCTTCAAAAGTCGTTGCTCAATCAAGATACACAGGTCATTTGCGGGCACTCGTAGAAGATTCGCCATAAAAAAATAAAACTTAAAAAATTGAAGAACTCAACTTATGGTCCTATGTCGAAGGCCCAAAAAAATACTTGGGATCGGGTCCTTACGATGCCACTTTGAAAATACCTTCAGAAGACGTTGCTCAATTAAGATACACAGGTCATTTGCGGGCACTCGTAGAAGATTGGTCATAAAAAAATAAAATTGAAGAACTCAACTCATGGTCCTATGTCGAAGGCCGAAAAAAATACTTGGGATCAGGTCCTTACTATGCCACTTTGTGAATACCTTCAGAAGACGTTGGTTAATCAAGATACATAGGTCACTTGCGGGCACTCGTAGAAGATTGGTCATAAAAAAATAAAACTTAAAAAATTTAAGAACTCAAGTTATGGTCCTATGTCGAAAGCCGAAAAAAATACTTGGGATCGGGTCCTTACGATGCTACTTTGTAAATACCTTCACAAGACGTTGCTTAAGCAAGATACACAGGTCATTGGCGGGCACTCGTAGAAAATTCGCCATAAAAAAATAAAACTTAAAAAATTTAAAAACTCAAGTTATGGTCCTATGTCGAAGGCCGAAAAAAATACTTGGGATCGGGTCCTTACGATGCCACTTTGTGAATACTTTCATAAGACGTTGTTCAATCAAGATACACAGGTCATTTGCGGGCACTCGTAGAAGATTCACCATAAAAGCAGAAAACTTGAAAATTTTAAAAACTCAACTTACGGTCCTATGTCGAAGGCCGAAAAACATACTTGGGATCGGTTCCTTACGATGCCACTTTGTGAATACCTTCACAAGACGTTGCTAAATCAAGATACACAGGTCATTTGCGGGCACTCGTAGAACATTCGTCATAAAAAAATAAAACTTAAAAAATTTAAAAACTCAACTTATGGTCCTATGTCGAAGGCCGAAAAAAATACTTGGGATCGGGTCCTTACGATGCCACTTTGTGAATACCTTCATAAGACGTTGCTCAATCAAGATACACAGGTCATTTGCGGGCACTCGTAGAAGATTCACCATAAAAGCAGAAAACTTGAAAATTTTAAAAACTCAACTTATGGTCCTATGTCGCAGGCCGAAAAAAATACTTGAGATCGGGTCCATACGATGCTACTTTGTGAATACCTTAACAAGACGTTGCTCAATCACGATACACAGGTCATTTGCGGGCACTCGTGGAAGATTCGCCATAAAAGCAGAAAACTTAAAAATTTTAATAACTCAACTTACGGTCCTATGTCGAAGGCCGAAAAAAATACTTGGGATCGGATCCTTACGATGCCACTTTGTGAATACCTTCAGAAAACGTTGGTCAATCATAACACACAGGTCATTTGCGGGCATTCGTAGAAGATTTGCCATAAAAAGGTAAACTTAAAAAAATTAAAAATTCAAATTCTGGTCCTATGTCGAAGGCCGAAAAAAATACTTGGGATAGGGTCCTTACGATGCCACTTTGTGAATACCTTCAGAAGACGTTGCTCAATCAAGATACACAGGTCATTTGCGGGCAATCGTAGAAGATTCGCCATAAAAAATAAAACTTAAAAAATTTAAGAACTCAACTTATGGTCCTATATCGAAAGCTGAAAAAAATACTTGGGATCGGGTCCTTACGATGCCACTTTGTAAATACCTTCACAAGACGTTGCTCAATCAACATACGCAGGTCATTTGCGGGCACTCGCAGCAGATTCGCCATAAAAAAATAAAACTTAAAAAATCGAAGAACTCAACTTATGGTCCTATGTCGAAGGCCAAAAAAAATACTTCGGATAGGGTCCTTACGATGCCACTTTGTCAATACCTTCAGAAGACGTTGCTCAATCAATATACATAGGTCATTTGCGAGCACTCGTAGAAGATTCGCCACAAAAGCAGAAAACTTAAAAAATTAAAAACTCAACTTATGGTCCTATGTCGAAGGCAGAAAAAAATACTTGGGATCGGGTCCTTACGTTGCCACTTTGTGAATAACTTCAGAATACGTTGCTGAATCAAGATACACAGGTCATTTGCGGGCACTCGTAGAAGATTCGCCATAAAAGCAGAAAACTTAAAAAAATTAAAAACTCAACCTATGGTCCTATGTCGAAGGCCGAAAAAAATACTTGGGATAGGGTCCTTACGATGCCACTTTGTGAATACCTTCAGAAGACGTTGTTCAATCAAGATACACAGGTCATTTGCGGGCAGTCGTAGAAGATTCGCCATAAAAAAATAAAACTGAAAAAATTTAAGAACTCAACTTATGGTCCTATATCGAAAGCTGAAAAAAATACTTGGGATCGGGTCCTTACGATGCCACTTTGTAAATACCTTCACAAGACGTTGCTCAATCAACATACGCAGGTCATTTGCGGGCACTCGCAGCAGATTCGCCATAAAAAAATAAAACTTAAAAAATCGAAGAACTCAACTTATGGTCCTATGTCGAAGGCCGAAAAAAATACTTGGGATAGGGTCCTTACGATGCCACTTTGTCAATACCTTCAGAAGACGTTGCTCAATCAATATACATAGGTCATTTGCGAGCACTCGTAGTCATAAAAAAATAAAAAAAAAATTAAAAACTCAACTTATGGTCCTATGTCGAAGGCAGAAAAAATACTTGGGATCGGGTCCTTACGTTGCCACTTTGTGAATAACTTCAGAATACGTTGCTGAATCAAGATACACAGGTCATTTGCGGGCACTCGTAGAAGATTCGCCATATAAAAAAATAAAACTTAAAAAAATTAAAAACTCAACCTATGGTCCTATGTCGAAAGCCGAAAAAAATACTTGGGATCGGGTCCTTACGATGCCACTTTATAAATACCTTCACAAGACGTTGCTTAAGCAAGATACACAGGTCATTGGCGGGCACTCGTAGAAAATTCGCCATAAAAAAATAAAACTTAAAAAATTTAAAAACTCAAGTTATGGTCCTATGTCGAAAGCCGAAAAAAATACTTGGGATCGGGTCCTTACGATGCCACTTTATGAATACTTTCATAAGACATTGTTCAATCAAGATACACAGGTCATTTGCGGGCACTCGTAGAAGATTCACCATAAAAGCAGAAAACTTGAAAATTTTAAAAACTCAACTTACGGTCCTATGTCGAAGGCCGAAAAACATACTTGGGATCGGTTCCTTACGATGCCACTTTGTGAATACCTTCACAAGACGTTGCTAAATCAAGATACACAGGTCATTTGCGGGCACTCGTAGAACATTCGTCATAAAAAAATAAAACTTAAAAAATTTAAAAACTCAACTTATGGTCCTATGTCGAAGGCCGAAAAAAATACTTGGGATCGGGTCCTTACGATGCCACTTTGTGAATACCTTCATAAGACGTTGCTCAATCAAGATACACAGGTCATTTGCGGGCACTCGTAGAAGATTCACCATAAAAGCAGAAAACTTGAAAATTTTAAAAACTCAACTTATGGTCCTATGTCGCAGGCCGAAAAAAATACTTGAGATCGGGTCCATACGATGCTACTTTGTGAATACCTTAACAAGACGTTGCTCAATCACGATACACAGGTCATTTGCGGGCACTCGTGGAAGATTCGCCATAAAAGCAGAAAACTTAAAAATTTTAATAACTCAACTTACGGTCCTATGTCGAAGGCCGAAAAAATACTTGGGATCGGATCCTTACGATGCCATTTTGTGAATACCTTCAGAAAACGTTGGTCAATCATAACACACAGGTCATTTGCGGGCATTCGTAGAAGATTTGCCATAAAAAGGTAAACTTAAAAAAATTAAAAATTCAAATTCTGGTCCTATGTCGAAGGCCGAAAAAAATACTTGGGATAGGGTCCTTACGATGCCACTTTGTGAATACCTTCAGAAGACGTTGCTCAATCAAGATACACAGGTCATTTGCGGGCAATCGTAGAAGATTCGCCATAAAAAAATAAAACTGAAAAAATTTAAGAACTCAACTTATGGTCCTATATCGAAAGCTGAAAAAAATACTTGGGATCGGGTCCTTACGATGCCACTTTGTAAATACCTTCACAAGACGTTGCTCAATCAACATACGCAGGTCATTTGCGGGCACTCGCAGCAGATTCGCCATAAAAAAATAAAACTTAAAAAATCGAAGAACTCAACTTATGGTCCTATGTCGAAGGCCGAAAAAAATACTTCGGATAGGGTCCTTACGATGCCACTTTGTCAATACCTTCAGAAGACGTTGCTCAATCAATATACATAGGTCATTTGCGAGCACTCGTAGAAGATTCGCCACAAAAGCAGAAAACTTAAAAAAATTAAAAACTCAACTTATGGTCCCATGTCGAAGGCAGAAAAAAATACTTGGGATCGGGTCCTTACGTTGCCACTTTGTGAATAACTTCAGAATACGTTGCTGAATCAAGATACACAGGTCATTTGCGGGCACTCGTAGAAGATTCGCCATAAAAGCAGAAAACTTAAAAAAATTAAAAACTCAACCTATGGTCCTATGTCGAAGGCCGAAAAAAATACTTGGGATAGGGTCCTTACGATGCCACTTTGTGAATACCTTCAGAAGACGTTGCTCAATCAAGATACACAGGTCATTTGCGGGCAATCGTAGAAGATTCGCCATAAAAAAATAAAACTGAAAAAATTTAAGAACTCAACTTATGGTCCTATATCGAAAGCTGAAAAAAATACTTGGGATCGGGTCCTTACGATGCCACTTTGTAAATACCTTAACAAGACGTTGCTCAATCAACATACGCAGGTCATTTGCGGGCACTCGCAGCAGATTCGCCATAAAAAAATAAAACTTAAAAAATCGAAGAACTCAACTTATGGTCCTATGTCGAAGGCCGAAAAAAATACTTGGGATAGGGTCCTTACGATGCCACTTTGTCAATACCTTCAGAAGACGTTGCTCAATCAATATACATAGGTCATTTGCGAGCACTCGTAGAAAAAAAATTAAAAACTCAACTTATGGTCCTATGTCGAAGGCAGAAAAAAATACTTGGGATCGGGTCCTTACGTTGCCACTTTGTGAATAACTTCAGAATACGTTGCTGAATCAAGATACACAGGTCATTTGCGGGCACTCGTAGAAGATTCGCCATAAAAGCAGAAAACTTAAAAAAATTAAAAACTCAACCTATGGTCCTATGTCGAAGGCCGAAAAAAATACTTGGGATCGGGTCCTTACGATGCCACTTTGTGAATACCTTCACAAGACGTTGCTAAATCAAGATACACCGGTCATTTGCGGGCACTCGTAGAAGATTCGTCATAAAAAAATAAAACTTAAAAAATTTAAAAACTCAACTTATGGTCCTATGTCGAAGGCCGAAAAAAATACTTGGGATCGGGTCCTTACGATGCCACTTTGTCAATACCTTCAAAAGTCGTTGCTCAATCAAGATACACAGGTCATTTGCGGGTACTCGTAGAAGATTCGCCATAAAAAAATGAAACTTAAAAAATTGAAGAACTCAACTTATGGTCCTATGTCGAAGGCCCAAAAAAATACTTGGGTTCGGGTCCTTACGATGCCACTTTGTAAATACCTTCATAAGACGTTGCTCAATCAAGATACATAGGTCATTTGCGGGCACTCGTAGAAGATTCACCATAAAAGCAGAAAACTTAAAAAATTTAAAAACTCAACTTATGGTCCTATGTCGAAGGCCGAAAAAAATACTTGGGATCGGGTCCTTACGTTGCCACTTTGTGAATAACTTCAGAAGACGTTGCTGAATCAAGATACACAGGTCTTTTGCGGGCACTCGTAGAAGATTCGTCATAAAAAAATAAAACTTAAAAAATTTAAAAACTCAACTTATGGTCCTATGTCGAAGGCCGAAAAAAATACTTGGGATCGGGTCCTTACGTTGCCACTTTGTGAATAACTTCAGAAGACGTTGCTGAATCAAGATACACAGGTCATTTGCGGGCACTCGTAGAAGATTCGTCATAAAAAAATAAAACTTAAAAAATTTAAAAACTCAACTTATGGTCCTATGTCGAAAGCCGAAAAAAATACTTGGGATCGGGTCCTTACGATGCCACTTTGTCAATACCTTTAAAAGTCGTTGCTCAATCAAGATACACTGGTCATTTGCGGGCACTCGTAGAAGATTCGCCATAAAAAAATAAAACTTAAAAAAATTAAGAACTCAACTTATGGTCCTATGTCGAAGGCCGAAAAAAATACTTGGGATCGGGTCCCTACGATGCCACTTTGTGAATACCTTCAGAAGACGTTGTTTAATCAAGATACATAGGTCACTTGCGGGCACTCGTAGAAGATTGGTCATAAAAAAATAAAACTTAAAAAATTTAAAAACTCAACTTATGGTCCTATGTCGAAGGCCGAAAAAAATACTTGGGATCGGGTCCTTACGATGCCACTTTGTGAATACCTTCACAAGACGTTGCTCAATCAAGATACATAGGTCATTTGAGAGCACTCGTAGAAGATTCGCCACAAAAGCAGAAAACTTAAAAAAATTAAAAACTCAACTTATGGTCCTATGTCGAAGGCAGAAAAAAATACTTGGGATCGGGTCCTTACGATGCCACTTTGTGAATACCTTCAGAAGACGTTGCTCAATTAAGATACACAGGTCATTTGCGGGCGCTCGCAGCAGATTCGCCATAAAAAAATAAAACTTAAAAAATTGAAGAACTCAACTTATGGTCCTATGTCGAAGGCCGAAAAAAATACTTGGGATCGGACCCTTACGATGCCATTTTGTGAATACCTTCAGAAAACGTTGTTCAATCATAACACACAGGTCATTTGCGGGCACTCGTAGAAGATTCGCCATAAAAGCAGAAAACAAAAAAATTAAAAACTCAACTTATGGTCCTATGTCGAAGGCCGAAAAAAATACTTGGGATCGGGTCCTTACGATGCCACTTTGTGAATACCTTCACAAGACGTTGCTAAATCAAGATACACAGGTCATTTGCGGGCACTCGTAGAAGATTCGTAGACATAGGACCATAGGTTGAGTTTTTAATTTTTTTAAGTTTTCTGCTTTTTATGGCGAATTTTCTACGAGTGCCCGCAAATGACCTGTGTATCTTGATTAAGCAACGTCTTCTGAAGTTATTCACAAAGTGGCAACGTAAGGACCCGATCCCAAGTATTTTTCGGCCTTCGACATAGGACCATCGGTTGAGTTTTTAATTTTTTTAAGTTTTCTGCTTTTATGGCGAATCTTCTACGAGTGCCCGCAAATGACCTGTGAATGTTGATTAAGCAACGTCTTGTGAAGGTATTTACAAATTGGCATCATAAGGACCCATCCCAAGTTTTTTTTTGGCCTTCGATATAGGACCATAAGTTGAGTTCTTCAATTTTTCAGTTTTATTTTTTTATGGCGAAGCTGCTGCGAGCGCCCACAAATGACCTGTGTATCTTAATTGAGCAACGTCTTCTGAAGGTATTCACAAAGTGGCATCGTAAGGACCCGATCCCAAGTATTTTTTCGGCCTTCGACATAGGACCATAAGTTGAGTTTTTAAAATGTTCAAGTTTTCTGCTTTTATGGCGAATCTTCTACGAGTGCCCGCAAATTACCTGTGTATTATGTTTCACCAACGTCTTCTGAAAGTATTCACAAAGTGGCATCGTAAGGATCCGATTCTAAGTATTTTTCGGCCTTCGCCATAGGACCATAAGTTGAGTTCTTCAATTTTTTAAGTTTTATTTTTTTATGGCGAATCTTCTACGCGTGCCCGCAAATGACCTGTGTATCTTGATTGAGCAACGTCTTGTAAAGGTATTCACAAAGTGGCATCGTAAGGACCCGATCCCAAGTATTTTTTCGGCCTTCGACATAGGACCATAAGTTGAGTTTTTAAAATTTTCAAGTTTTCTGCTTTTAAGGCGAATCTTCTACGCGTGCCCGCAAATGACCTTTGTATCTTGATTGAGCAACGTCTTGTGAAGGTATTCACAAAGTGGCATCGTAAGTACCCGATCCCAAGTTTTTTTTTCGGCCTTCGACATAGGACCATAAGTTGAGTTTTTAAAATTTTCAAGTTTTCTGCTTTTATGGCGAATCTTCTACGAGTGCCCGCAAATGACCTGTGTATCTTGATTGAGCAACGTCTTGTCAACGTATTCACAAAGTGGCATCGTAAGGACCCGATCCCAAGTATTTTTTTCGGCCTTCGACGTAGGACCATAAGTTGAGTTTTTAAAGTTTTTAAGTTTTATTTTTTTATGGCGAATCTTCTACGAGTGCCCGCAAATTACCTGTGTATCTTGTTTGGGCAACGTCTTGTTAACGTATTCACAAAGTGGCATCGTAAAGACCCGATCCCAAGTATTTTTTCGGCCTTCGACATAGGACCATAAGTTGAGTTTTTAAATTTTTAAGTTTTATTTTTTTATGGCGAATCTTCTACGAGTGCCCGCAAATGACCTGTGTATCTTGATTGAGCAACGTCTTGTAAACGTATTCACAAAGTGGAATCGTAAGGACCCGATCCCAAGTATTTTTTCGGCCTTCGACATAGGACCATAAGTTGAGTTTTTAAAGTTTTTAAGTTTTATTTTTTTATGGCGAATCTTCTACGAGTGCCCGCAAATGACCTGTGTATCTTGTTTGGGCAACGTCTTGTTAACGTATTCACAAAGTGGCATCGTAAAGACCCGATCCCAAGTATTTTTTTCGGCCTTCGACATAGGACCATAAGTTGAGTTTTTAAATTTTTAAGTTTTATTTTTTTATGGCGAATCTTCTACGAGTGCCCGCAAATGACCTGTGTATCTTGATTGAGCAACGTTTTGGCAACGTATTCACAAAGTGGTATCGTAAGGACCCGATCCCAAGTATTTTTTTCGGCCTTCGACATAGGACCATAAGTTGAGTTTTTAAAATTTTCAAGTTTTCTGCTTTTATGGCGAATCTTCTACGAGTGCCCGCAAATGACCTGTATATCTTGATTGAGCAAAGTCTTGTGAAGGTATTCACAAAGTGGCATCGTAAGGACCCGTTCCCAAGTATTTTTTTCGGCCTTCGACATAGCTCCATAAGTTTAGTTTTTAAATTTTTTAAGTTTTTTTTTTAAGGCGAATATTCTATGAGTGCCCGCAAATGACCTGTGTATCTTGATTGAGCAACGTCTTGTGAACGTATTCACAAAGTGGTATCGTAAGGACCCGATCTCAAGTATTTTTTCGGCCTTCGACATAGGACCATAAGTTGAGTTCTTCATTTTTTTAAGTTTTATTTTTTTATGGCGAATCTTCTACGAGTGCCCGCAAATGACCTGTGTATCTTGATTGAGCAACGTCTTGTGAAGGTATTCACAAAGTGGCATCGTAAGGACCCGATCCCATGTATTTTTTTCGGCCTTGGACATAGGACCATAAGTTGAGTTTTTAAAATTTTCAAGTTTTCTGCTTTTATGGCGAATCTTCTACGAGTGCCCGCAAATGACCTGTGTATCTTGATTGAGCAACGTCTTGTGAACGTATTCACAAAGTGGTATCGTAAGGACCCGATCTCAAGTATTTTTTCGGCCTTCGAGATATAACCATAAGTTGAGTTCTTCAATTTTTTAAGTTTTATTTTTTTATGGCGAATCTTCTACGAGTGCCCGCAAATGACCTGTGTATCTTGATTGAGCAACGTCTTGTGAAGGTATTCACAAAGTGGTATCGTAAGGATCCGATCTCAAGTATTTTTTCGGCCTTCGACATAGGACTATAAGTTGAGTTCTTCAATTTTTTAAGTTTTATTTTTTTATGGCGAATCTTCTACGAGTACCCGCAAATGACCTGTGTATCTTGATTGAGCAACGTCTTGTGAAGGTATTCACAAAGTGGCATCGTAAGGACCCGATCCCAAGTATTTTTTTCAGCCTTCGACATAGGACCATAAGTTGAGTTTTTAAATTTTTTAAGTTTTATTTTTTTATGGCGAATCTTCTACGAGTGCCCGCAAACGACCTGTGTATCTTGATTGAGCAACGTCTTGTCAACGTATTCACAAAGTGGCATCGTAAGGACCCGATCCCAAGTATTTTTTTCGGCCTTCGACATAGGACCATAAGTTGAGTTTTTAAAGTTTTTAAGTTTTATTTTTTTATGGCGAATCTTCTACGAGTGCCCGCAAATTACCTGTGTATCTTGTTTGGGCAACGTCTTGTTAACGTATTCACAAAGTGGCATCGTAAGGATCCGATCCCAAGTATTTTTTTCGGCCTTCGACATAGGACCATAAGTTGAGTTTTTAAATTTTTTAAGTTTTATTTTTTTATGGCGAATCTTCTACGAGTGCCCGCAAATGACCTGTGTATCTTGATTGAGCAACGTCTTGTGAAGGTATTCACAAAGTGGCATCGTAAGGACCCGATCCCAAGTATTTTTTTCGGCCTTCGACATAGGACCATAAGTTGAGTTTTTAAATTTTTTAAGTTTTATTTTTTTATGGCGAATCTTCTACGAGTGCCCGCAAATGAGCTGTGTATTATGATTGACCAACGTCTTCTGAAGGTATTCACAAAGTGGTATCGTAAGGACCCGATCTCAAGTATTTTTTCGGCCTTAGACATAGGACCATAAGTTGAGTTCTTCAATTTTTTAAGTTTTATTTTTTTATGGCGAATCTTCTACGAGTGCCCGCAAATGACCTGTGTATCTTGATTGAGCAACGTCTTATGAAGGTATCCACAAAGGGGCATCGTAAGGACCCGATCCCAAGTATTTTTTTCGGCCTTCGACATAGGACCATAAGTTGAGTTTTTAAAATTTTCAAGTTTTCTGCTTTTATGGCGAATCTTCTACGAGTGCCCGCAAAGGACCTGTGTATCTTGATTGAGCAACGTCTTGTCAACGTATTCACAAAGTGGCATCGTAAGGACCCGATCCCAAGTATTTTTTTCGGCCTTCGACATAGGACCATAAGTTGAGTTTTTAAAATTTTCAAGTTTTCTGCTTTTATGGCGAATCTTCTACGAGTGCCCGCAAATGACCTGTGTATCTTGATTGAGCAACGTCTTGTCAACGTATTCACAAAGTGGCATCGTAAGGACCCGATCCCAAGTATTTTTTTCAGCCTTCGACATAGGACCATAAGTTGAGTTTTTAAATTTTTTAAGTTTTATTTTTTTATGGCGAATCTTCTACGAGTGCCCGCAAATGACCTATGTATCTTGATTGAGCAACGTCTTGTCAACGTATTCACAAAGTGGAATCGTAAGGACCCGATCCCAAGTATTTTTTTCGGCCTTCGACATAGGACCATAAGTTGAGTTTTTAAAGTTTTTAAGTTTTATTTTTTTATGGCGAATCTTCTACGAGTGCCCGCAAAGGACCTGTGTATCTTGATTGAGCAACGTCTTGTCAACGTATTCACAAAGTGGCATCGTAAGGACCCGATCCCAAGTATTTTTTTCGGCCTTCGACATAGGACCATAAGTTGAGTTTTTAAAATTTTCAAGTTTTCTGCTTTTATGGCGAATCTTCTACGAGTGCCCGCAAATGACCTGTGTATCTTGATTGAGCAACGACTTTTGAAGGTATTGACAAAGTGGCATCGTAAGGACCCGATCCCAAGTATTTTTTTCGGCCTTCGACATAGGACCATAAGTTGAGTTTTTAAATTTTTTAAGTTTTATTTTTTTATGGCGAATCTTCTACGAGTGCCCGCAAATGACCTGTATATCTTGATTGAACAACGTCTTGTGAAGGTATTCACAAAGTGGCATCGTAAGGACCCGATCCCAAGTATTTTTTTCGGCCTTCGACATAGGTCCATAAGTTTAGTTTTTAAATTTTTTAAGTTTTTTTTTTTAAGGCGAATATTCTACGAGTGCCCGCAAATGACCTGTGTATCTTGATTGAGCAACGTCTTGAGAACGTATTCACAAAGTGGTATCGTAAGGACCCGATCTCAAGTATTTTTTCGGCCTTCGAGATATAACCATAAGTTGAGTTCTTCAATTTTTTAAGTTTTATTTTTTTATGGCGAATCTTCTACGAGTGCCCGCAAATGACCTGTGTATCTTGATTGAGCAACGTCTTGTGAAGGTATTCACAAAGTGGTATCGTAAGGATCCGATCTCAAGTATTTTTTCGGCCTTCGACATAGGACTATAAGTTTAGTTTTTAAATTTTTTAAGTTTTTTTTTTTAAGGCGAATCTTCTACGAGTGCCCGCAAATGACCTGTGTATCTTGATTGAGCAACGTCTTGTGAACGTATTCACAAAGTGGTATCGTAAGGATCCGATCTCAAGTATTTTTTCGGCCTTCGACATAGGACTATAAGTTGAGTTCTTCAATTTTTTAAGTTTTATTTTTTTATGGTGAATCTTCTACGAGTACCCGCAAATGACCTGTGTATCTTGATTGAGCAACGTCTTGTGAAGGTATTCACAAAGTGGCATCGTAAGGACCCGATCCCAAGTATTTTTTTTCTGCCTTCGACATAGGACCATAAGTTGAGTTTTTAATTTTTTTAAGTTTTCTGCTTTTGTGGCGAATCTTCTACGAGTGCTCGCAAATGACCTAGGTATGTATCTTGATTGAGCAACGTCTTGTGAAGGTATTCACAAAGTGGCATCGAAAGGACCCGATCCCAAGTATTTTTTTCTGCCTTCGACATAGGACCATAAGTTGAGTTTTTAATTTTTTTAAGTTTTCTGCTTTTGTGGCGAATCTTCTACGAGTGCTCGCAAATGACCTAGGTATGTATCTTGATTGACCAACGTTTTATGAAGGTATTCACAAAGTGGCATCGTAAGGATCCGATCCCAAGTATTTTTTTCGGCCTTCGACATAGGACCATAAGTTGAGTTTTTAAATTTTTTAAGTTTTATATTTTTATGGCGAATTTTCTACGAGTGCCCGCAAATGACCTGTGTATCTAGATTAAGCAACGTCTTGTGAAGGTATTTACAAAGTGGCATCGTAAGGACCCGATCCCAAGTATTTTTTTCGGCCTTTGACATAGGACCATAACTTGAATTCTTAAATTTTTTAAGTTTTATTTTTTTATGACCAATCTTCTACGAGTGCCCGCAAGTGACCTATGTATCTTGATTAACCAACGTCTTCTGAAGGTATTCACAAAGTGACATCGTAAGGACCAGATCCCAAGTATTAAGTTTTATTTTGGCAAATGGCTTAACTGTCTGCAATCAGCAAGGTTTTCCGAAGGTATTCACAAAGTGGCATCGTTAGGACACGATTCCAAGCAATGTTTTCGGCCTTTGACGTAGGACCATAAGTTGAGTTTTTCAAATTTTCAAGTTTTATTTTTTTTCGGTGAATCTGTTTCGAGTGCCCGCAAATGGCTTAACTATCTGCAATCAGCAAGGTCTTATGAAGGTATCCACGAAGTGGCATCGTTAGGACCCGATTCCAAGCAATGTTTTCGGCCTTCGACGTAGGACCATAAGTTGAGTTTTTAATATTTTCAAGTTTTATTTTTTTTCGGCGAATCGGTTTCGAGTGCCCGCAAATGGCTTAACTATCTGCAATCAGCAAGGTCTTATGAAGGTATCCACAAAGTGGCATCGTTAGGACCCGATTCCAAGCAATTTTTTCGGCCTTCGACGTAGGACCATAAGTTGAGTTTTTCAAATTTTCAAGTTTTATTTTTTTTCGGCGAATCTAGTTCGAGTGCCCGCAAATGGCTGAACTGTCTGCAATCAGCAAGGTCTTATGAAGGTATGCACAAAGTGGCATCGTTAGGACCCGATTGTGTTATGAATGTATGCACAAAATAGCATCATAAGGTCATCATGCAGGAGCGTAAGTTGAATTTTTCAAATTTTCATTTTTTTTTGGCAAATCTAAGGAGGTCCTAACGATTCTAATATGTGAACAAACGTCAACTTATGAATATCTGTCGATTGAGATCAAAAAAACTTGCAATAGGTGGTTTGGGGTGGCTAGCGTGAAGACAGCCACCCCACTTTGAAAAAAAATAAAAAAATGAGGAATAGGGTCCTAACGATTTTAATATGTGAACAAACGTCAACTAATGAATATCTATCGATAGAAATCAAAAAAACTTGGAAAAAGTGGTTTGGGGTGGTTAGCGTGAAGACAGCCACCCCACTTTGAAAAAAAATAAAAAAATGAGGAATAGGGTCCTAACGATTTTAATATGTGAACAAACGTCAACTAATGAATATCTATCGATAGAAATCAAAAAAACTTGGAAAAAGTGGTTTGGGGTGGCTAGCGTGAAGACAGCCACCCCATTTTGATTTTTAAAAAAAATGATGTTAGGATCGGGTCCTAACGATTTTACCTACTGAACAAACGTGAACTAACGATGAACTAACGATTCCGATATGCCATTTGCGGGCAAAAAAAATGGGGTGGTCAACTTCACGAGCATAAATTTAGCACCATAGCAAGTTGGTAACACTATAAGGTACCTGCTCCAGCAGACGTTGAGTCACTGCAAACCTTATGGTAGCACCACAGAATATATAATAGTACAAGTACAGAAGGCCCACTGCTTTGATGTTCACGAAATGCCGCCTTTTAAATACCTACAAAATTCTTACAAAGAAACGAGCCGCACGTGCGCGGCGTCCCGTGATAGGGTTACCAATGGATTCAAACGAATTAATACTCACATAAAATGTTATACTAATATATTCAAGTCTTGGGTACTTTCTAGGTATATATACTGTATATATATATTTTTGTTCAAGTTCTAACATCACAACACAAGCCTTATTGAACTTTTCCGTGGGACTTAATCAGTAGTAGATCTGTGTAAGAATGTCCTATGGTATTTGTTTTATTCAATATGTCTATTTAACTAAATATTATTAGCATTTCACACGCGGACATCGCTTGCAAAAACCTCGCGACGTAAATTAACAATAGAAAGTGCGAACGTGCATTCCGTGAGAACGCGCGCCACCCCTGAGTAGGCCGCGAACTCGCGGCCGCCAGGATGTACTTGTAGCGCGGCGATAGAATCGCGGAGTGAGCCGCCCCTGGTAGCACTAACTAGTCTCTCACGCCAAGTAATGCCAGTTAGACATGTCATTCTTTGGTGGAGGAATAGACGTACAAAATTTTACACCTCAAATCAGCGGTTCTCAAAAAGTTTGTACAATAGCCACGTCAGCATATTTTAATTGATCCTATTTTCTTACCAACATTTAGTAATATCAGTCGATTTTCGTAAGATATGTGCGGGATAATTGTTATAATTAAGAATATAGATACTAGAGAACCTTAATGACCAAATAAAACTAACTAAAATCACAGAATATATAATAGTACAAGTACAGAAGGCTCACTCCTTTGATGTCCAGAAAATGCCGCCATTCTAATTTTTTACCTACATTAACAAACGGACCGCACGCGAGCAGTCGACATTGAATTTTATTGCGCGGCACGAAGGTCGTCACCACTGAATGGGCCGCGAATTCGCGGCCGCCGACATGTACTTGTAGCGCGGCGATAGAAGCGCGGAGTGAGCCGCCCCTGCTAAAATCTAAATTCATGAAATAAATCTCAATTAGTAACAAAAAAAGGAATAAATAACCTAACCAGAAAATTAAAATTTTGAAAAAACCCCCGACCGCGACCTAGTGGACCGATTTTCATGAAACATGGCTAAGAACACTCCCGACTAACACAGCTTTCAAATAAAAAAAAACTAAATCGAAATCGGTTCATCCGTTCGGGAGCTACGATGCCACAGACAGACACACACACAGACAAACAGACAGACAGACAGACAGACAGACACGTCAAACTTATAACACCCCTTCGTTTTTACGTCGGGGGTTAAAAAAGACAAATTTAACTTTTTCCTTAATTTTTATACAAACTTTTTGAGAACTGAAATTGGTAACACCGGGTTCTAGTTTCAAAAGACGTAGTAGTTTAAAAATGTGCTAATTTTAGCACCATAGCAAGTTGGTAACACTAAGGTCCCTGCTCCGGCAGACGGTTGAGTCACATCCGCCGATAGCAAGGTCACCGGCCGGCCGTACACACACGAAAGTAGTGAGAGTACCAACGTCTACCGTGGGCTTTTAACGTGTTACTCGATAGCGAGTCACGGAAAGTGACGACCGGTCTGGCTCAGTCGGTAGTGACCCTACCTGCTGAGCCGCGGTCCTGGGTTCGAATCCCGGAAAGGGCATCTAAGTATTTGTGTGATGAGCACAGGCATTTGTACCTGAGTCATGCAATGCAAGTTACTTATATTAGAAAAAAAAATGTTTTCTCAGTTTTCTGACGTTTACACTATCAAGTAACGAATTCTAACCACAAAATTAAAATTTTGACAAAACCCCCGACCGCGACATCGTGGACCGCTTTTCATGAAAAATGGCTAAGAACACTCCCGACTAACTCAGCTTTCAAACAAAAACAAACTAAATCGGGATCGGTTCATCCGTTCGGGAGCTACGATGCCACAGACAGACAAACAAACAGACAGACCATTGTAAATAATTAACGGCTCTGTTTGATGCTTATTAGGGCCGATCTGACTGTGGTACTCAAGAGGGCTTTTACTAATTGGTGTGATGATTAACCTAACCACAAAATTAAAATTTTGAAAAAACCCCCGACCGCGACATAGTAGACCGATTTTCATGAAACATGGCTAAGAACACTCCCGATTAACTCAGCTTTCAGAAAAAAAAAATCTAAAACGGTTCATCCATTCGGGAGCTACGATGCCACAGACAGACAGACAGACACGTCAAACTTATAACACCCCGTCGTTTTTACGTCGGGGGTTAAAAAGATACTTTCCCCTCACTATAGCGAGGAAACTACAACGCAAAAAATGCGTTTATCACTGCTTCCAGTAGTTCCACAGGTGGTAAATCATCTTTATTACTAGATTCACCTACTTTTATCAATTTTAAACCAGTTAATTTGACTTTATTCAAGGTCAAATTACTTTACCCACTAGTGGATAAAATGCGTTTTTACCCGCTGGTATTAAAGGACAAAACACGTGTTTCCGAGCTAGTGAGGGGAAAAGATACATGTGCCGTTGCCTCTGTAGAGGTACTTTGGTCGTTTGTCACGTCTATCAATTTTAGATTACAAAATTATATTTTTTATCCTTACTTAATTGAAACCACCCGAGAAATACCACGTCAATAAAAGTTTTATATTTATACCAAAATTTTCCCAGTAAGTACCTTCTAAATTAAAAAAAAAAACCGGCCAAGTGCCAAGAGCGTGTCGGGCCACGCTCAGTATAGGGTTCCGTAGTTTTCCGTATTTTTCTCAAAAACTACTGAACCTATCAAGTTCAAAATAATTTTCCTAGAAAGTCTTTATAAAGTTCTACTTTTGTAATTTTTTTCATATTTTTTAAACATATGGTTCAAAAGTTAGAGGGGGGGGGACGCACTTTTTTTTCCTTTAGGAGCGATTATTTCCGAAAATATTAATATTATCAAAAAACGATCTTAGTAAACCCTTATTCATTTTAAATACCTATCCAACAATATATCACACGTTGGGGTTGGAATGAAAAAAAAATATCAGCCCCCACTTTACATGTAGGGGGGGGGGGGGTACCCTAATAAAACATTTTTTTCCATTTTTTATTTTTGTACTTTGTTGGCGTGATTGATATACATATTGGTACCAAATTTCAGCTTTCTAGTGCTAACGGTTACTGAGATTATCCGCGGACGGACGGACGGACGGACGGACGGACAGACAGACATGGCGAAACTATAAGGGTTCCTAGTTGACTACGGAACCCTAAAAACAATTTAAATATGTACATTTAAATTTGGTTGTTTGACGCCCAAATATATGTAAACAACTAAACACGCACAATAGTGTTTAGATAATTCTGACCACCTCGCCCGCCCCCATATATCTGACGGCAATCGTACTACGTTTGAATGAAATTATAAGTCTCGTCGATAGCAAGGTCACCGGCCGCACGCACACATACACACACACACACACACTGTTAACCGATTGTACACTTTATGTTAACGGTTTAAGGTTGAACAGTGATGAGTGAAGAACGCTTGCCACTCAGACGCACGGGGAAAATATACTACCCAACAAACAAAACATCCTTATAAAATCAATCTATAAGGGCTAAACACTCATAGTAGTTTTAAAATAGCATTCATTATGCCAGAGTTCCTTATAGCGGCTCATTATAAGAGAATTTGGCCTAATAGTACATTTACTCTTATAATTTGGCCATGTACACGTTAATAAGTCAAATTTATATGACTGCAATAAGGGTTTAAAAATATTTACTCTTATAGTAGCTCATTATAAGAGGATTTGGCCAATAGTACATTTACTCTTATAACTTAGCCATGTACACGTTAATAAGTCCAATTTATATGACTGCAATAAGGGTTTAAAAATATTTACTCTTATAGTAGCTCATTATAAGAGGATTTGGCCAATAGTACATTTACTCTTATAACTTGGCCATGTACACGTTAATAAGTCCAATTTATATGACTGCAATAAGGGTTTAAAAATATGTATTCTTATAGAAGCCATTTAAAATGCCTTTTCGCTGTATAATATTCAAAGCACTATAAAAGCTTTTGTTATGGCCAATTATTCTTATAAAAGTAATGCATAAGATAACTATGATGCTTTATGCCTCATAGGAGCATATTATAAAACGTCTATCCAGCAAACAAATTATAGCATTTTATAAAGTGTTTAAAAGAATTAAAGCAATACATTTTCTCTTATACAATAATTATAAAGGCATTATTCTTGAAAGTGTCGTATTAAAAGTTTTTATAAAACTTGATTCGTCATTTTGAAAATCCAGCGAATGTGAACAATCTGATCCCAACTTATCGATTAGTGGTTCCGTAGAGGATGCCATTATGGAATAATTATAAGAATATGCAGGCAAGCAGCAGTGACAGTAATACAGGTATATCGTTAAATGATGAATTGAGTTTGGATTTAGCTTAATAATTATAGTTTTTGTTCTTATTTAAGGTGTCTGTAGCTCTGCGGTGAAAAATGTTAAGGTATATACAGCGGGGCCGCGGGGCAGATCTCGACTGGAGGGCAAATGTAACTGGTCCATTATTTCCATGTTTTACAATGTTTACATTATTAAATAGAGTGTCCACCGGTTATACCAGACTAGCATGCACTCGGAGGTGGCCAATTATACATAACTGAGCGTATAAGAGACTATTACCAAGGCACTCAGTTTTTTTATCCATCAGTACCTAGTAATATTAATTTTTAAGATTAACTTTATTAGAATAAGTTCCAAAAGTGTATTCCTTACTTTATGGACTTTGGTCTGAAATAAAAAAAAATCTTTTATTGCGGATTATCATTGTGAATGTTGGACGATCTGAATAAGTGAATACAATATTCGGCTATTTTAAGAAGAAACCGATTTTATATGTAGTCCTTTTGGGACTAAGACAGATTAAAATTGAGGATAAATAAAGACAAACTCACTGTTTTTAAGATATTTATTTATGTGCAACGAAACCAAACCGATACAAGTAACTTTATAAGATTAATATTTTCAGTTCTATTGCTCACGATGTTGCTGTTTCAATGAGTCTACATACTTCAAAGTATTAATATATTCTTCAGAGCGCCTACACGGTGGTAGAAATTGTAATTAACCTATCAGTAAATTTCCAAAATAATAAGTACCTTTCTTTTATCGAGGTCTTCATCAAATTCACAAAAGATATATTGATTTTCGTTTTCTTGTTTTGAATTATCAGCGCCATCTTTGCTTGGTGTGATTTTCTTACAACCTAAACTATTTCCTGCGTTCTCTTCCATTTTGCATGTTTTTTGATCCACCACTCCGGGCTTATTTTTGGGTGTAAGTAATGATTGTGACCGATTTTCTCCATCAGAATATGTGCCGTTTTGTAGTTCATTTGTAATAAAAAAAAAATATTTAATTGAAGTCTTAGGCTAGGCTGTTTATAGTTATCGACACAAAGTCCATTGTGATGGCGGTACTGAAATCGTCTGTGGTTTTCAATAGCACTTACTTACTAAGAGGAGGAGAAGAGTTGTCATCTTCACGTCACTAAAAACGGCTGACTATGTATCTCATCCACAGATTCTGTAACAATAACCATAATAATAAATATCAAATAGAGTATTTGACTCAGCATTTACAATAAATCAATAGGAAGTAATAAAATAAGGCACCAGAAGATTAAATATTCCGAAGCACAAGTTTGTTTTAAATTGAAAATTCTAGGTATAACTTCCTAATGAAATATTGAAAATATCAGTATTACCTGACATGCTGCGGACTACACGGTTTTATTTTGTTCTATGCCGGTTAATCGAACCAAACCTTTATCAAAGCGTTCCCCAAAATACCGGTTTAAAAAGAACGGTCTTTCGAACAAAAATGCAATTTCAAAGTTTTGCGCCAAGTACATGATAACTAGACAGCGGATTTCAGGTAGCGATTTAAATATTAATATGGATATGACTAGTGCAATTTTTTAAATACATGTCATGTAGTTTATAATCTATTATTATTACCTACATCGCACACCACAAACTTCACTGAATAATTAGATTAAATTAATGTTATTTTTTCAACAAACTACATTTAAAAAATTAGTATTTTATTCTAAATAATGGACTTTCAATTTAAATATATATAAGAAGCGAATTATTTTCATTTTTATATTCTTTGAGCCATAATAGAAGTTTTTACTGTGCAATGCGCAGAAGAAATATTACAGAAATAAGTATAAATAAATATTTTTTTTATTTTTATTTATTATCATTATAATTTTTGCCCAATATTCACAAAAGCATCCAAAAAGGGTTTTACTTTTATGTTCCCATACATTTTTTCGTGTGTAGAAAAAATAATAAATATTGTATGCGAGTCATATTCATATTAATATTTAAATCGCTACCTGAAATCTGCTCTCTAACGATAACGTTATGAATTTTTAACTGGTATCCGTTACAAATATTTAACTAGATGGTAAGGTTCGGGATTTCACTAATTGTGAGAAGGAACCCTAAAGATATATAAAATGGCGAATCTTAAGTAACACCGGTGGCTATTATAAAGTTTTTACTCTTATAGAGTATTTGTAAATGATGTGCTTACTGCTTTTACTCTTATAACAGCCTTGCTCAAGACATGTCAAAATTAATTAACCGCATTTTTAGTACAAAACCGTTGAAATACAAGGGCGCATTAATAATACAACACATTTTATATCACATTTCACCATGAAATTGGATTCCCACACAGTTTTCATAATAAATAAGCAAATAATTGTAATATGTAAAAGTTAACTTACCGTTTACTAACTTGCAAAATGGATGACTTGATGATGATGTACACATAAATCACTACGAAAAGCACAATAAACTTTTAAAACAGCATCCTGTTTCGCCGTTATGAGTTTTACTCCCTTATATCTGATGATCACAAAACGTGTACAAGAGCTATTGCCCTTATTAAAGCTTTGAATATGATTCTTACAAGTATAATTGCCTTTATTAAAGCTTTAAATATGATTCTTATTAGTACATTAGCCTTTTAAAAGCACTTATCTTGCCATTATAAGGTTAACTTTCTTATTGCATGCCATAATAAAGCACGTACAAGATAAGAAAGCTAATAATATAGCAACTACAAGGGAGATATAAGGTTTTTGGCCTTATAAGGTGTGCCCAAATGCCCTCTTGTAAAGGGTTTACAAGGTTATTATAAGAGTACTATTTTTGGCATTATAAGCCACTATAAGACTAATTTTTGTTAGTTGGGTATTGATTGATTGTAAACTTTATTGTCAAAATATAAAGTTTATTTTCTTTTTTCCGTTTTGGATGCGGAGGGCCTACTCCGAATACAGAAGTTCGAAAATTGCGGGCATCTTTCTCTGTCACTCTAATTAAGTGTAAATTTGAGTGAAAGAGACGAATGCCCATATTTTGTGTATTTTGCTGTTCGCGGTAAACCCTCAGACAGGGGGATGATTTAGGCTACATTTAAATATGTAATTTATAAGGAAGACCTAAGGTCCACTTTTCACATTGGATGCGGAAGGCTTTTGCGTGTGAGCGAGACGGGTTATGTGCATTGCATAGCGCTTTTTCGTCAGTTAGGTATAAGAACAGTCGGAAGCTAGCATACAATAAAAGTTGCACTCATTATTTAAAAACAAACCAAGTATTATTTATTTATTTTCATTGCTAATTAATTGTTTTTGAAAAAAAATTATATATTGAGTTGTTTTGTACGTAGAACTTCTCAGAGCTGTAATTTTTCTGAAATAAATAAAATGATTAGTGGGCATTTTCAGAAATTGAGACCCAAAATTAGTGACAGTTAACAAAAATTACCTCTATGTCAGTTTTGTGAGGTGACGGACTTTCGTACCTCACTGGTTGGCTCAAGTTTGATTT
The DNA here is from genome assembly GCF_023078275.1 of Leguminivora glycinivorella. Taxonomy (NCBI): domain Eukaryota; kingdom Metazoa; phylum Arthropoda; class Insecta; order Lepidoptera; family Tortricidae; genus Leguminivora; species Leguminivora glycinivorella. The sequence goes on along the minus strand of NC_062998.1, from coordinate 7,134,455 downwards.
TTGGTAATTTTTTTTAATAGTTAGTCAACCTACCCCTATAGTCAACTAGCCCCGGTCTTCCCTACCCTGGGCCTTACGCCGTGTCTTGCGTGGGCGACGGTCGCGCGACCGTCGCCGTCGCGTCTCATACTTCCATATCGATAAGGTTTGATTTCGTATACGTCGCATCGCCGTCGCGCGACCATCGCCGTCGCGCGACCATCGCGCGACCGTCGCCCACGCAAGCCACGGCGTAAGTAACCTTTTACCACGAATTGGTGACATAATATTCGCTAACGTCTGCATAACATACTTTTCAGTACAGATGGTGTTTTTTTTACGCACTAGTGCGAGAAGTGGTGCATTATATGCCAGGTCGAAACTTCGGAGGCTCATCTGTACTGAAAAACGTCGTACGATACATACACTGCGAAAAGGAAATTCGTAACTCGTGTCGATTTAAAACACTCCCTTCGGTCGTGTTTTAATTTATCGCCACTCGTTTCTAACTTCCTTTTTTACGCACTTGTATCGTAATGTACTATTATATCGAACATGCTCACTATGAGAATTACTCATCTTAATAGAGTTTCGTAGACTTTTCAGAATATTGAGACATTCAAACTCGTGTTATTAATGTATTAATATAATTAAACAGCTGTTATTAATGTAATTAATTAGCCAAGTATAACCGACCGGTATAAAAAAACCGCAAAAACTCAGTCAAAACAAGTCTATTTCGGTGAAAAAATCTCGAGGCCGCACCGCTTACATTATTGGCACTGCAACGGACAAAAACATATTAGGTATATTGACGAATTAACATGTTAAATCTCGATAGAGTAATTAAGACGCTACGGGAGTTATGCCTATTTTCTTACATTACTTTACTAAAAATTATTAAAAAAAATTGTTTAAATACTTATAAAAAGCTCTTTTATTTGATATTGTAACACAATATAGTTCTAGAAACTTTGATTTTTAATTTTAACTTTTACCCCCCAAAAGTGGCCCCTATAATTGAATTTTCTTAATTTAAATTACTGTCCGTCTTTGGGTCACAGCCATATGTGTGCCAAATTTCAAGTTAATCAGTTCGGTAGTTTCGGAGTAAAATGCTGTGACAGACGGACATACAGACACACGAGTGATCCTATAAGGTTTCCGTTTTTCCTTTTTGAGCTACGGAACCCTAAAAATAGCAAAAAAATCAAAACGGTCCGACACAGATAAAAATAATAAATAATAATACTCTGTGTTGAAATAATCATTGCTCTATCTTCAAAAACCAGGGAGGAAATAGTCGAGAGCGTTTGTATGGAGAATTGACCTGTATCGTATCGTCTTAAATATAAGTATTTTTGTATAAAATTGAAGTCGTACGCATTTTGCACCGATGTTCTATGTATGTAATGCACCATAAGTTTATGTTTTCGAAGGAATAAGGAGTCAGCGTCAAATTAAAGGATCAAACAACGCTTCAGAAGTAACTAGCATTCTGTAACGTAAAAAGAATAATTAAACTGACATTTCTAAAACTTTGCTGTCTGTGCTTTTCTTATCACTAAGACCAAAAACCCCAAATTAAATTAGATAGATTGCGTTGTTTTATCAGTCACAGCACAAAATGCACATGCCAAGTTTCATGTAATTTAAGTAAGTATGTCATTTTAACATCAGAGCGAGTCGGAATAATTTCAATGGAAAAAATACAAGATTACGCCTGTATTGTATGGGATATCGGTTCCACATCCGATATCGGATGGGATAATGTGAAAACGCACAGGTTGAAAGTATATGGGAGCTTTTTGGTGACAATATCGTATGGTATGACTTATGTATTTGTAGTACAAGTCCTAGCAATTTAATTGCAAAATGCATGCAAAACAAACGTTGCGGAATCTATTTCAACACAGCTTCGTAACTGGAAAACTAACCCAATACCATAAACTAACTGTCCAGGCTGAACTACTAAATTGTGGTCACTAGACCAGAATAGATCGTACTAGCCTCAGAACTGTATTTAGAAGAAATAAGTTAGTATAGAATAGGATAGAAATCATTTATTCAGGCAATACATCAGTATAAATAGCATATAGCATAGCAGTAAAACGCATAGGGTAAAAAGTTGCACAAATTCAAAAGTAGTAATAAAGATGTAACGCCGTGGCTTGCGTGGGCGACGGTCGCGCGACGGTCGCGAGACGGCGATGCGACGCATACGAAATCAAACCTTATCGATATGGAAGTATGAGACGCGACGGCGACGGTCGCGCGACCGTCGCCCACGCAAGGCCTAAAAGACACGGCGTAAGGCCTAAAATGGTCTCCACTCAGCATTGCAGCTGACACGGCTAGCGTAGTCAACAGCGCTGGTTTTCTGTGGAACCAGCGGCAGCGGGTTCGGCAGTTCATCTATAGGGGCTGAGCGTGTCGCACTTTGTACTAATCATGGGCGATGGGCTGGCAACCTATCATAGCAATATCAGAATTTTCAATTTCCTAATTGCCAAGATTGCACTAAAACTTTTGGCGTTTGCATGTGCAAGGCAGAGGCCATGAAGCGGTGCTCTGCCTTTTCGGAATACGCATGAGTTTATGTACAAATAGAAATATTTTGTATGTATGCAGTATCTAACAAAACCATAGGAAACAGACGCAATGTGATGTGGACCCCCGTTATTAAGAAGACCAAAGGCCGAGGTTCGCGTTGCGTCAAACGTCTTTTTTTGTCTTTTTTTTTTAAGCAAAAACAGAATTATAGTAAAAGTGTCCAAAAGATTTGTCGCTTCGATAGAACAGTAACCCTACCAAAAGATAGAAGTTGAATTTTTTACATACATATTCGCTAGTGCCCTAAAATGCTCTGTCAAATAGGAGGAACCCTAATGTCACCAGAGACTCAACAGAGAACGTGAAGGGGGCAGCGTATCATTCGGTGGAAGGGGGCTTTCAGACGTATTTTATTGAATGATGCAATTAAACTGTCGATTGCAGGCTCTGTTACCGGTTTTTACCAGTTACCCCATTTAGGAAATACAGGGTGTCCTAATAAAAGTAATAAACTTCGATATTTTTTAAGGAATTATTTTCCCAACTTTATAATTAATTAATTTTTTGCTTCAATGACAATGACATGATAACTAAATTAAAACAAAATAAAAAGGCACACTGTTGACATTGTTGACCTGTACGTTATGTTTGTTTAATATAATTACTAAATATGTACAGTCGGTTCATCTTTACTTGTCCTATCATGTAAACAAACGAAACGTCAAATATGATCAAAGACAATTACTAGTGATTGGAAATGTCGATAAAATGATGTATTAACGATAATTTGTAAATAAGCGCTGCTAACGTCATCTGAGGATATTCAATTTTACGTCACACAATATCTATTGAAAAACCAAAATTTAATTAGGTTTCGTCGCATTTGCAACAATCCTATGGAAAAGGCTAGTACAGTATTCATTTTATACTTAGTACCTAACATTAACATTAATACAAAAAATATACTGATAGTAAAATATTTATTGTAAAGAGGTAGGAAATAAAACGTAACAAAGTCGGTTAATAAATCTGATAAATTATTGTAATTAATTTCAACGCATTTTTTCCAAGCTATACAAACTCAAACGTTAATATCGACCGTTCATAATGATAAGTTGTCATCTCAACATTACGAGTCATAGACAATCTAGACTTCGTAATGTCAGGAGTTTTTGATGTCATCCGTTCGTAATTACAATTATTGATGACAATCGTTTTAGAAATGATATTTTTCAGTGGTTTTTTGATTGATTTTGTGGGGTCGGAATTTACCTCTTGTATATAATTTGTATTTTTATAATAACCTTTTGTAAATTTCCGTAGGTAAGTAATTCGGCAAACAAATAATGTATCAAAATTTCAGTATACATTTAAATTTTATTACTCGCGGACAGACCGACCTTTTTATTATATAGATAGCCGCCCGCAGGCGCAGTCGGTTCTTATGGTATCTAGGATACCGTTGTTGACTTTTTTCCATGTCAAACAGATAGATACATTTAATTTTCTTCTCGATGTTTATAATCTCATTTCTCCTTCTATAAATATTGATGTGAAGTAAATAATAAACCGCGCTACATTCAAGTTATCCAGTGCATATTATTTACCCTACCGCATCTACACTGGTGACCACGTAGAACACTGAAAATGAGTGATAACGAGAACGGTGAATTCGAAACGCCACCGACGAGCAGCAAAGCAATGAAAGGTACTCCTGATATATCTACGGAAATATATCGCATTGGCGTAAAAGTTCCCATATTTTGGCCGGAGAAACCTGCGGTATGGTTCGCTCAAATGGAATCTCAGTTTAGCGTTGCCAATATTACAGCCGATGCAACCAAATATAATCACATCGTCGCGCAGCTTGATTCGCAATACGCCGCCGAGGTGGAAGATATTATTGTTTCACCACCAGCTACCGACAAATACAAGAAGATTAAAGAGGAGCTAATCAAACGACTCTCGGTGTCCCGGCAAAAGAAGGTAAAGCAGCTACTTAGCCAGGAAGAGTTGGGCGATAGAAAACCTTCCCAATTTCTCCGTCACCTACGTCATTTGGCTGGCCCGAATATACCTGACGAGTTCCTTATATCTATCTGGACGTCGCGCTTGCCTAACAACTTGCAATTTGTGATCGCATCGAAGCCCAATGATCCTATTGAAGAGCTCGCCGAGTTGGCTGACCGTGTCCACGACATAGCAACTCCTCAAGTAGCAGCAGCGTCTGCGCCTGATTCACAAATGGCTATCCTCATGCGTCAAGTGAGTGAGTTGACTAATGACATGAAAACGCTGAAAAGTCAGTTTAATAGTGACAGGCCGTCGCGATCAAGATCGCGCGCCTCCAGCAGGAAGCCTCGCAACCGCTCCAGCTCTCAGAGGTCGCAGTCAAGTTACCGCAAGTTTCCCGAGTGCTGGTACCATGCGAAGTTCGGCGAGAAGGCTACAAGGTGCGTGAAGCCGTGCGACTATCAAGCGGGAAACGAAAGGGGCACTCGATAATGGCGACCGCCGTTTGCCCTCGTCCCGGTCGCATATTTGTTACGGACCAATTAACGAAGATACAGTTTCTCGTGGATACTGGTAGCGACGTCTGTGTCTTCCCGAGGTCCGAACTTAAATATCGGCGACAACCAACCAACTATGAGTTAGCCGCAGCGAACGGCTCACCAATAATTACTTACGGCTATATTCACTTAGTCTTGAACCTAGGCTTGCGCCGCGACTTTGCTTGGCAATTTATTGTTGCGGACGTGACTAAGCCTATAATTGGCGTAGACTTCCTGTCACATTATGACCTTCTCCCTGACTGCAGGAACAAACAGCTGATCGACAGGATGACTAGCTTGTGCGCCGTGGCTTTGCCTGGATGTTCGACGGACGAAATTTCATCAGTGAAAGTGGTGTCGGGTGAGTCAGATTATCATCATATACTACTTGAATACCCCGACATTACTCGACCACTTGGCGTTCATCGCGTGCCAAAGCACAACGTCCTCCACTTTATTAGGACTACTCCAGGGCCTCCTGTGTCTTGCTCTCCTCGACGGTTGGCCCCGGACAAACTGAAGATCGCCAAGGAAGAGTTCTCTACAATGCTACAAAGTGGAATAGCCAGACCTTCAGAGTCACCTTGGTCTTCTCCGCTGCACCTGGTTCCCAAGAAGAACAACGGCTGGAGACCCTGCGGTGACTACCGGATGCTCAATGCCAGGACTATTCCAGATAAATATCCTATTCGGCATATACATGACTTTGCCCACAGCATTTCTGGTTGTCAGGTCTTTTCAACCATTGACCTTGAGAAAGCGTACCACCAGATTCCCGTGAACCCAGAAGACATCCAGAAGACTGCCATAACTACACCGTTTGGCCTCTTTGAGTTCCCCTATATGACGTTTGGACTCAGGAACGCTGGCCAGACGTTCCAGCGGTTCGTGGATGAGATGGTAAGGGGACTAGATTTTTGCTATGCCTATTTAGATGACTTTCTGGTATACTCTAAAGACGAAGAAACTCACAAAGAGCACCTGCGCCAGCTGTTTGCCAAGTTCCAGCAGTACGGCATGGTGGTTAACATCTCCAAATGTGTCTTCGGTGCGCCAGAGGTAACGTTTCTAGGCTACAGCATTTCAGCTGGAGGTACCAAGCCCCTCCCATCCAAGGTCGATGCCATCAAAGAATTCCCTGTTCCAAAGAATGTGAGGGAGTTGCGCAGATTCTTAGGGATGGTTAACTTCTACCGCAGATTTATCCCTGGAGCAGCAGCGACTCAGGCTCCACTTCACGCATTTTTAACCGGATCTGCAAAACCTTCTCATCCCGTCAACTTTAGCGCTGAAGAACAGGAGGCTTTCGAGCGTTGTAAGGACAGCTTATGTCAGGCTGCGTTGCTAGCGCATCCGAATAGTCAGGCTAGGCTGGCCGTTGTCACAGACGCTTCTGATACTGCCATGGGCGCTGCACTTCAGCAGTATATCGACGGAGAATGGCAGCCCCTGGCGTTCTTCTCCAGAAAATTGAGTCCCGCGCAACGTAAGTACTCACCGTACGATCGTGAGCTTCTGGCCATATACGAAGCACTAAAATACTTCAGGCATATGGTTGAGGCCAGAGACTTCACAATCTACACGGATCACAAGCCGATCTGCTTCGCGTACAACTCGCGCAAAGATAACTGCTCGCCCAGACAGTTCCGGCATTTGGACTTCATAGCGCAATTCACAACTGACATAAGACACATTTCTGGTAAGGACAACGTGGTGGCAGACACTCTGTCGCGCATTGAGGAAGTCGCACAGCCGATCGATTTAGAAAGACTAGCGCAATCTCAGGCGACAGATCCAGAACTGCAAGAGCTTTTACAGAGTGATACTTCACTGCACCTGAAGAAGTTCAAATTGCCAGGTATACAGAGCGAGCTGTACTGCGACGAAAGTGACCAGACACTTAGGCCTTATGTCACAAAGGAGTTCCGAAGACAAGTGTTCCAGAGCTTGCACTCCTTTAGTCACCCTGGTGCCAATGCCTCCATTAAGCTCGTCACGGACCGGTACGTTTGGCCAGGCATCAACAAAGATTGCCGCGAATGGGCACGTACCTGCTTGTCATGTCAAAGAGCCAAGGTCACTCGCCACGTCTCTGCGCCACTTGGGACATTCAGACTTCCGAGAGCGAGGTTCATGCATGTACATATAGATCTCATTGGCCCCTTGCCAGTGTCTCAAGGTTTCAAATACTGCCTCACAGCCGTCGATCGGTATACACGTTGGCCTGAGGTGGTACCGCTACAAGAGATAACAGCAGAGGCCGTAGCCAGAGGACTTCTACACGGCTGGATATCACGGTTTGGCTGTCCTAACGACATCGTAACTGATCGAGGCAGACAGTTCGAGAGTTGCCTGTTCAAGCACCTGTCAGAGTTGGCCGGCTTCCAGCATCGTCGCACAACAGCCTATCATCCTGCGTGCAACGGCATCGTGGAGCGTTTTCATCGCCAGCTGAAAGCTGCCATTACCTGTCACGCTACTAGCAACTGGGTAGACACATTACCTTTGGTCCTGCTCGGTATACGTAGTGCGTTCAAACAGGATCTCAACGCTTCGACTGCTGAGCTCGTATACGGAGAGCCGTTGAGGTTGCCCGGAGAGCTGTTACACGCCAAGACGCCTGACGACACCATTGACGTGACTGATTATGTCGCACGCCTACGTAAGTTTGCCCATGATCTCACTCCAGTGCCGGCGTCACGCCACACCAGCAATAGACGAGTCTTCATCTACAAGGATCTCAAATCTACTAGTCACGTGCTGCTCAGAGACGACGCGAGTCATCCACCACTGCAGCCCGCGTATACAGGTCCGTTCGAAGTGCTCGAAAGAGGTGATAAAGTGTTTAAGTTACGTGTGCATGGCAAAAGTGTTACAGTGTCTGTGGATCGTATAAAACCAGCATATATGTTGGCTGATCTGCCAAATGTTCCTGTCCCATCCATTCAGCCTACTCCAGAGACCCAAACTACGATCAAAAAGACCAGATCAGGACGCACGGTACGTGTTCCTCGATTTTTATTGACTTAATTATTTTCCAATCGCCCTTGACGGTCTCTGGAGGGGGGTGATGTGGGGTCGTAATTTACCTTTTGTAAATTTCCGTAGGTAAGTAATTCGGCAAACAAATAATGTATCAAAATTTCAGTATACATTTAAATTTTATTACTCGCGGACAGACCGACCTTTTTATTATATAGATAGCCGCCCGCAGGCGCAGTCGGTTCTTATGGTATCTAGGATACCGTTGTTGACTTTTTTCCATGTCAAACAGATAGATACATTTAATTTTCTTCTCGATGTTTATAATCTCATTTCTCCTTCTATAAATATTGATGTGAAGTAAATAATAAACCGCGCTACATTCAAGTTATCCAGTGCATATTATTTACCCTACCGCATCTACAATTTCAATACTTTGTGAGTTTATTTAAGTGTATAATAACATTTTCAGTGATAACATTTTCAATGTGCAATTCCAGAGAAAAATGAGATAATGTTTTCCAGCAGTATTTGTTTACATGATTGGACAAGTATGGTTGAACTGGGTATAGTATATGTATTAGGTAGGTATATTTTACAATTTTTACTCTGTTCGAGGTTCTGAACTAACCGTTTTTATTTACTCGTAAAGCCTTACCAGAAATATATGACTATTGTCAGGAGGGCGCTGTTATTCTGGGGTATGGGATGACAGTTCAGTTTAATATGAAGAAAATAGTTCCAATGGAATTCCGCAACATGGCGCGTAGTACAGGTCAATTCACAAGAGCTGGCACGAATGGAACGAATGTTTGAATGAAAATATGCATGTGTGTGACAGATTAACCAATAAAATGGTGGCTCTTGACAGTTACGACTGTATACCAATACAGGTGTCACTCACACAATCAAAGTTTCGTTCGTTCCATTCGTGCCAGCTCTTGTGAATTGACCTGTAATATATTTCAGGTCAGGCTTTAGTTGTTGTGCGACAGTACTATTATGAAAATGTGAATGATCTATAATACGAATGAAAAAATATGACACTATATCTCGCCCTTATGTTTATGTGATTTTCGATCATATAAGGGTCTCACGTGCACACATATCCATACTATACTAATATCATAAATGAGAAAGTGTGAGTGTCTGTTTGTTTGTCCGTCTTTCACGGCAAAACGGAGCGACGAATCGACGTGGTTTTTTAAGTGGAGATAGTTGAAGGGATGGAGAGTGACATAGGCTACTTTTTGTCTCTTTCTAACACGAGCGAAGCCGCGGGCAAAAGCTAGTTATACATAAATCACATCAGATTAGGGGGGCTAGCCGATATGCAAAAATAAAAAAGTTTAGACTAAAATTATAAATTAATTAAAACGAAATAATAAAACGTACAATTTTATAAAAATCTAGTTAGTCAAAAAGCTTCAATGGACGTGTCTTCCACGGAAGACCAGCGTCAAGAATCGAGATCCATAAGTGGTATCTTGACATTAAGCTGAGTGGAAACCCTTTCAGTGACTCTTAACAATAAATTAGTCGTACTCGTACTGTCTATGTAATTCCTAAATTTAAGCGTTTTCTGAATAAATTTCTTCTCTCTAAATGGGACTGAGCCGGACACATTCTGCCGCATGCCAAACGACCTGTGGGCCAAGAAAAGTACCGAATGGATACCAAACATAGTGCGGCGTGACGGCAGACCGCGAAGGATATGGCGGCTCGATCTTGACGTCTTTTGAAAAGATTGGCCAAACATTGCCTTAAACCGAGACGCTTGGAATAGAGGGAGGGCCTTTGCCCAGCAGTGGGACACAACAGGCTAACAAATAATAATATTTTTAGATTCAATTGTCTTAAAGGCCTCTGCGCTGTTGGCTTTGGCCCCACGCACGCCTTCCAAATGTCGACGAATGAAAGAAATATAAATAATAACATCACCATTCCCCATCATGAGAATCTCGTGAAAGCCGAGGACAAGTCCAGTAAGTACCTAGACTTGGCTCACGAGATTACCGCCATGTGGGATGTTGATTCGACGATCATTGTTCCGATAGTCGTTTCAGCGAAAACGGTCTCATAGCGAAGAGTCTCGATCAACATCTTAAAAGACTCTCGCTAGGTGGCTGGATCAAGGGCCAGATGCATAAGGCGGTGATCTTGGACACGGCGCGGATAGTCCGTCGGTTCCTCTCTCTGCAAGCCTGCAGCCCTAACCACCGGCAGCTTGGGCCCTGTCCCGCTGCTGGCGGCACCCTAGGTTAGGTTTTTTATAATGTGTTTATATATTTTGTATTGTTTTGTAAATGTTTTTATATTTTATTTTTATATACATATTGTAAATACCTAGCCTAAGAATGAAGACAATAGTCAAAAGCTTCAACATAAGCTTTCATAGCCTCTTATTATACAAAGTTATCCGAGTACGCTGTCGCCTCCGCCTAACGGTACAGTACCGTATTAGTATGCGATAGTTCTAATATTAGAACAGGGTAGAAACTAACATGAACGATTTCATAACTTATTTTTATATCATCATTGCAGACGGTTTATGTTATAACATTTGAGAGGCACCTTTTCGGTGACTTAACAGACCTATGCGAGACCGACATAGTCTACCACAGGACTGATAAGAGAAGTTGGATCAAATTGGCGCTGAAACAACTTCGAGTCGCTTGTTTCTCTTATCAGCAAGTGCTTTAAACCATGTCTCATCCTCATCACAACTTTTGCGACCCTCCACAACGCATTTTTTTTTTGTTATCTAATCTTAAATCTGCGGGGGCCCTCCTTACGGATACACATCGACCCATCGGGATCTTTAGTGCGATTACCCCCTACGATCCTAAGATCCTTCAGCTATTCAGGAGCTTCTCCACCACCTCCACGTATCAGATGATGAGGCACATGGGTAGCTCTCTGAAGTCCTTTGGTACCAGGTAGCCTGATCTAAAGTTCTTCATTCTTTGTCTGGCGAGGGCGTGACATTCACACATCAGGTGTCTGACGGTCTCTTCCTCTTCGCCACACGTGCGACAATCAGTGTTGTCAGCGTGTCCCATCTTGCCCAAAATACCTCTGACCCCGTAATGGCCTGTGAACACCCCGGAAACGTTAATCTTTGAGTCGCGGTTTTACCTGGGCCCTGGATCCATCCTGTATACATATAATTTTATTTTCGCTAATGACAGTAACATGAAGTAACATAATAAACGAAGGAGCTGTTTGGAATTTAAAAAGATACAGGATGGGACAAAATATACAAGAGGACTTTTTTTCTTATAATTTTTTTCTAGCCTCTATCTTTGAAATGAAAGGAAACAGTGAATTATCTTTTGGGTATTGTCTCCTTTAAAAATATCCAATCGGTACTTATTTATGCTAAATATATATATGTATGTATGATAAAACAACGATTATTGGTAATTACGATACTCCCTTACTGTGTGTAATTAAAAGTTCGCTGAGTAGACTAGTCTGGTTTAGACGACTAAGGTTCTTTTATTCACAACTTTTTGTAAACCGTCTATACTTTTAAAGGATATATTATATTAGTCACAGCGGATTTGAAACTGGTTCTTCCAGTTCTGATCAGAAATGCTTAGACGCTGCAAAACTAATGACAATCAACATAAGGAGACATTTGATAATCGTGCGTATAACGATATAAATACGAATCGCTAATGGGGCGATATTTATTTCGTAGCTGTTTTTTTGTTAGTTTTACATTCAATATGGCTAGGTTACAGATTTATGCTCTTAACATACAATTACTGGAGTACCCTTTGACATATTTGAGCATAAAATGCCAGCCGAAAGGAAAAAAATTAAGTAATTTATGCTGCTAAACGAAGAGATGAACATTTTTATAAATGAATAGCTCATTTTCAACATATCACACAAGGGAATTTCTTTATAGTGTTTTTTTGCACATTGTGCAAATTTTCTGACAGATTATGAATGAGCAGTCGAATGGCTATGCGATACATCGCTTTAATAGTAACTTAAGGAGGCAGAATTGTGTCTAATTTTTTTACTGCAGTTGTAGAGTTCTCGTCGATGAAAATTTTTAATTCAGATAAACGATTGTAGTTTTGTTTAGTTTTCGATTGGATTTTTAAGTAAGAACAGTCATACAAATATTGTGAACATATTTCCGGTCCACCCTGTATAGACCCGCATAAATAAATGTGTCTGTTTGTTTGTATGATTGTAGTGATACCGTGTAAGTAGCTTCTAGTGTTCTATAATGTAGGAATATTTTATCTTGGCCAAAATTATGTGTTTAAATCGTTAACTCAAAGAGAACGTTATATTTTGCAAGGTTATTTACCTTCGTTTCTGCCAGTAAACTGGTTAAGGCTGTAAGGCTACTCAATATAAAATATTGCATCATATAGGTTGCATTACAGATAGCAATCGTTAAAACCTGTAAAAGTACATTCGCAAGGCAATACACATTAAAACATGAAAGGAAACATTTTGGTACAAACTCGACCTTTCAAATAGAATTCAAATAAGAAAAGGTAAAAAATACTTTCGAAGTTAGGGCTCATGCTTGGTACAGTCAACATTGGTTTTATAACGAACTTAGTACAAAGCACTTAGTATTTTTTTACCTTTTACTCGTGTGCGTAAAACAGGAGTGCCCCGCAACGGGTGTGTCTCGACAAAAGTAAATAGCAGGCGACGGGGGTGCTACGCTACCCTTGTCATGTGACGACACGACTCGACCTTCAGTCGGCGCACCGACCTTGAGCGGCGCTCGGCCGCGGGTCAGAGGTGAATGCACTTCCCCGCGCTCCGCCCCCCCCGCCGCCCAACGTCTAACGCCACCACTCACCTCGCTTCCGAACATTCCAGCTGCTAAACTCCCGACTCGCAACGCCGAGCTCTACTAGCCAGCACCCACCCGACAGGTCTCGCCACGACGCGGCACACCTTTCCCATTAAATGCCACCGACAAGTATATTGACATCGACGCCAGACAGTTTCGACTCGGAAAGTTGTTTACCGGCCACACACGCGCACGCGATATATTAAAGTTAACACGAAACTTGGGAAAAGAAAGTTGTATTCACACAAAATATAGATTTAACAAGGAAAACATTGTATACGGCGAACGGCGAGCGGCGAGTGACTACGACACAACGTCCTCCCGTCTCCGCAAAACAAAGCGGAATGAACTCAGTCAAGCGCACGAACGTGACATCTCGCGAGTCGCCGCTCCGAAAAGGAATAGTTTGGCCACCTAGCGGTGAAATTGCGTTTTACAATGACATCCCGACGAAATATTTTCAACGCGTTGAACTCATTACTCCATAGATGGCAGTATAGAATCTCTTTGGAACTAAATTGAAATTGTTCTATTATTGTTCCATTTGATTGTTGGGTTAAATTGACGTCCATTTCTTATAATAGATTTTTACCAATTATTATTTTATTGTTGGCTTACTTTGATATTTACTTTTGCTAAGGAAACAGTAGTGCCATCTAGAGAGCAGTGCCTAACTAACTAAGGTTTAGTTCATACTTCACTAGATGGCACTTTTACCCTGAACGTTTAAGAAGACGATTGAAAACATTTTTAAAATTTACTTTTTTAAGTTAAGATTTAAACTTGCTTTAGTATTCAATCATGGATCATTTTATTCCGTTTGACGTAAAAAACGAAATAAATCACCATAATTTACATTATTCATTGCCATGCCATAAAGTTTTTGAAATACTTTGCTCTCAAAATATGTCTGCTCAAACTTTTTACAGATTGACAATTAAATCTGACATTTCCTCCAAGATTACACATAACTGTGTGTTTGATTTGTCTAGTGAAATTAATTCGTGAAACCGATCAGCTGAGCATAAAAACATATCTATTACGAAACTGTGCAAACGAAGTAATACTTTCCAAAACGCGAACTCTCAGAGCTCGCATCAACGCTCATTAGAACGCCCATCATATTGAGTCATTAATTAAACACTAGTAAATTTAACACTTGTTCTCAAGGTTGCATCAATAAAAGACCTAAAGATTGCTTGGAATATAATGGTGATATTTTAAAAATGGGCGAGGAAAACGATCGTGAAGGCGGGAGGAGCGGACCGAAGAATTGCTTGTTGAAGATTGTGATTCTGGGCGATGGTGGAGTAGGGAAATCCTGTTTGATGAGCAGATTCATTTCGAACCACTTCGATGACCATAGCTTCCATACTATAGGCGTGGAGTTCATGAATAAGACTATAGAGGTGAATGGGAGGCAGTATACTTTACAAGTAAGTGAATTTGTAGTTTTTTTTTAAATAAAATATTGGGGACACCTTACACAGATCAACTTAGCCCCAAACTAAGCAAAGCTTGTACCATGGGTGCTAAGCGACGATATACATACTTAAATAGATAAATACATATATACATAGAAAACATCCATGACTCAGGAACAAGTATCTGTGCTCATCACACTAATAAATGCCCTTACCGGGATTCAAACCCAGGACCGCGGCTTAGCAGGCAGGGTCACTACCGACTGAGCCAGACCGGTCGTATATTTTATGCAGTGCACGAAATAAAGCACCACATAATTAGAACAAAAATATGGACAGTACTTATGTTTAAACATATTTTATATTTAATAAGTCGAAGAGAAAGATATAAAGTAAATGAATTGACCATGACATCACTCCTCAGTATTTCATATTAATTCCATATTAGCAAATTATTTTCACAGTTCTTAAAAAGAAGCTGATTTGGCTAGTAGGAAACTAGCCTATTCAATTTAAATATGTCTTACTTCATTTCTTATATTAAATAAATAAATAATTATTATAGGACATTGTTACACAGATTGACTGAGGCCCACGGTAAGCTCAAGAAGGCTTGTGTTGTGGGTACTCAGACAACGATATATATGTATAATATTATAAGGATAAACAACAGGATTGCACTAAATAAAAAATGATTTAATCTAGAAACCGTTTTATTTAAGTTTAAAGCAATTTAATTCTCTAAGCAAGCATAAGCTAAACGCAAACAATAATTTTTCAGAACAAGCTTAAAATCTACTAGCCTTAACTTTAACACGATTGCTTATTTATTCACTGCACTGAACACAAAAATATGGCTCACGCGACCCTTCGACCACAGAGATTCAGGAGACGTCCGCTCGCTGCAAGCGCCACGAAGTCAATGCCGGACAGCCCGGGTGCCAGCTGCGCGCACGGCGCTATAGCTATGCAGCCAGGTATAGGCAGTGACGTCATTGACAGTCAACTAAGGCGTCAACTGATTTGTTCTGCTTATAATATATAAATACTTATATACATAGAAAACATCCATGACTCAGGAACAAACATCTGTGCTCATCACACAAATGAATGCCCTTACCAGGATTCGAACCCGGGACCGTGGCGCAGCAGGCAGGGTCACTACTTAACTGACTGCGCCAGACTGGTCATCATTTATTTACAACAACATATTTACATAATTATATAAGAAACTAAGACTAAACTTAAAGCTAGCTATTGTGTCTAAAATAGGCCCTTGAGGCATTGTACCAAGGATACTGTTAACATTTCCTCGCTGTATCACAATGCCAATATGTTGTGCGAGGAAGTCGCCAGCTCTTCGGTCACCAGTTACCTCAACCAGACGCTTCGCGATTTCTGTGAACAACTTGTTCGCGCTGGGACTCCATGGACCTAGAGTTTCTATGCCAAAAGTTACAAAAAGGTATTCTTTGCCAAGACTTTTGTATTTATTATGTTTACTTAGTTGTGATTTGAAGTGAATGACCTTATTCATTGCTATTTATACTACCCATATGAGGTTTCAGTGTGTCATGCAATTTGTAAGAATTGTAAGCTATTATTATAACATGAAACCACAATATAACAAGGTAATTATACAAGGGGGCAAAGTTGTATTTTAACGCCAAGTGTGGAATTGAAAAACGAGCAAGCGAAAGGATTGTATAGTTGAACACGAGCGAAGCGAGTGGTTCTAGAACAGAATCCTGAACTTGCGAGTTTTTTAACAGACGAAAAGTAAAATACATTTTGTCACTACTTTAAAAAAAACTTGTATCTTCGTCTGTCAATGAAAAGAAAATTGTAGTAAGTATAAGTATGTATGGAATGCATATAGACTTACTGCGTTTTAACTTTGAGGAACAGGGTGAGATACGAGATTTTTTAAAAGTAGTGACGATTTTCACCCGAGTGTAACACAAAACTTTTCCCCTCACTATAGCGAGGAAACTGCAATGCAAAAAATGCGTTTATCACTGCTTCCAGTAGTTCCACAGGTGGTAAATCATCTTTATTACTAGATTCACCTACTTTTATCAATTTTAAAGCAGTTAATTTGACTTTATATAAGGTCAAATTACTTTACCCACTAGTGGATAAAATGCGTTTTTACCCGCTGGTATTAAAGGACAAAACACGTGTTTCCGAGCTAGTGAGGGGGAAAATATATTTAAATACTTATAATTTATTGTGCACATTGTTACTCTTTCTCTGCTTGGCGAATGTACAACACTTAATGTTAGTCAGTTATTTTGCGGCCGTAACTATTAGATAAATAAGGTGCATTAGGGTAATTTCGAAAGTCACATAAAAATCACCATTATTTCCATCATATCAAGATTCCCCTTTCGAAATTACCCGAGCATTTCTGCCATTCGGAATTACCCTAATGCCTTACAAGAAATAAGGAAATATTTTCTTGTGCTCTGATTGCCTCGAATGCCTCGCGAGTTTATCCTAATGTTGAGCAACATAAAGAAGCCACCATAGCCACCACCTAATAATACCAACTAATAATAATGTATTTTGAGAAAAGTTTTGGTGTATAATTTGTCCAGGTTCCCTTTGAAATATGACAATATTTGTTAATCAATCAGTAATGAAAAAAAATGAAAAAACCCCCGACCGCAACATAGTGGACCGATTTTCATGAAACATGGCTAAGAACACTCCCGACTAACTTAGCTTTCAAACAAAAAAAACTAAATCGAAATCGGTTCATCCGTTCGGAAGCTAATATCTGTGCTGATGCCATAGACAGACACACACACAGGCAGACAGACAAACAGACAGACACGTCAAACTTATAACACCCCGTCGTTTTTGCGTCGGGGGTTAAAAACAGCACTGCTCAAATTGAATAACTATGCTGCCCATGCCGATTGAGATATAACAAAATAGTGTGGTTGAATTGTGCCTCTCATATTAATATATATGTATAATATCTGGGCAACCGAGCTTCGCTCGGTTGTTTCGTATCCTTGACATGTGTCGCCATCTAGTTCAAAAATGAATAGTACCTACATCGAGCGAAAGAATTCTCAGCCTTAACAACACAACTACTCCACACGAGATGGCGCGCATTTCGCCACAAAAACTCAAATAGTGTATTTTCTATTCGTTTTAGCCTTGACCTGTGTCGCCATCTAGTGTTTGCAATAAATAGTACTTACATCGACCGAAAGAATTCTGTCTTAACAGTACAACTACTGCACACGAGATGGCGCGCGAAGAAAAACGCATGAAAACTCGAAAATTCGCGTTTTCCGGGACCTAAGGATAAGTTAGACCGATTTTTCACCCCAAAAACCCCCACATAACAAATTTCTGCGAAATCGTTAGAGCGGTTTCCGAGATCGTCAGTGTAAATAAATATATATATAAATAAATAAATAAATAAATAAATATACAAGAATTGCTCGTTTAAAAGTATAAGATAAGATATCTGGGCAACCGAGCTTCGCTCGGTTCTGTTTCGTATCCTTGACATGTGTCGCCATCTAGTTCAAAAATGAATAGTACCTACATCGAGCGAAAGAATTCTCAGCCTTAACAACACAACTACTCCACACGAGATGGCGCGCATTTCGCCACAAAAACTCAAATAGTGTATTTTCTATTCGTTTTAGCCTTGACCTGTGTCGCCATCTAGTGTTTGCAATAAATAGTACTTACATCGACCGAAAGAATTCTGTCTTAACAGTACAACTGCTGCACACGAGATGGCGAGCGAAGAAAAACGCATGAAAACTCGAAAATTCGCGTTTTCCGGGACCTAAGGATAAGTTAGACCGATTTTTCACCCCCAAAAACCCCCACATAACAAATTTCTGCGAAATCGTTAGAGCGGTTTCCGAGATCGTCAGTGTAAATAAATATATATATAAATAAATAAATAAATATACAAGAATTGCTCGTTTAAAAGTATAAGATAAGATAAGATATGTCTACACAAAAGTCTGTGATGGTATATTTTTATGTTTTACAAGTATGTCAGTACATTTAGTTTCTATTTTTAACCGACTTCAAAAAAGGAGGAGGTTCTCAATTCGACTGAATGTTTTTTTTTTTAACCGACTTCAAAAAAGGAGGAGGTTCTCAATTCGACTGAATGTTTTTTTTTATTTATTTTTTTTTTTTTTTTTTTTATTTTTTTTTTTTTGTATGTATGTTACTCGATATCTCCGAGAATCGTGGACCGATTTTCAAAATTTTTTTTTTGATCGAACCAGTATAACCCCGAGATGGTCCCATTGGCACCAAGTCAGGGTCTGATGATGGGATCCTGGAGAAATCGAGGGAACTCTTCAAATGTTATAGGCACATGTAAGATACATATAATATCACTAGGAACCACTAAAAATCAACAAATAAATAAACTTTTTAACAAAAAATAAAACCGCCTTCAAAAATAAGCGCGTTACAAAACACGGAGAAATTAAAAAGCCAAAAATAATAAACCTTTCAATTCAGATTTCTTATCGTATTGCAATAAGCTAAACATCCAAATTATAAACAAATCAATTATTTTTGGAGTCGGTACCAGCCTGTGTATGGTTGGGTGGGGCAAACAGGCAATAGCAAGGCGACGAACAGGTCTGGTACCGACTACAAAAATAATTGATTTGTTTATAATTTGGATGTTTAGCTTATTGCAATACGATAAGAAATCTGAATTGAAAGGTTTATTATTTTTGGCTTTTTAGTTTCTCCGTGTTTTGTAACGCGCTTATTTTTCACAAACAAATTGATTGCAACAAGGAAGGAAACCCAAATTGTCTAGTGTCTCGCGCAAATATACTTTATGATAATGTATTAAATTACATTTTAGGTGTTTGCACTTTGACCTTAGTTGAGAAGGTTATGTAATTTAAGGTAAATTTGATGGTTCAGATAAGGAAACATTTTTGTTGCCAACATTTAGATTTAGATTTATAGAGATTATAAGAATAAATATTAGTAGAAATATGCCGAAAAGTATTAAAAGCCATAAAAGGCATAAAGCCCTTACTATATATAAAGCCATTTAAGGCGAAGCACTGCATACGAGCCGTATTTTCCATACATCCTAAAGACTCCTGCTGTCCATATTTTATAAAATATGACATCCTTACTTTCCCCTGTCTCTATATTTATGAAGCATCCATTTTTGTCCATAAGTATAAATATTTGTTTGTAGCTCAAAACACTTTATGCTCCAGAGTAACTAGACCTAAGTATAAACATAGATTGCCCAAGCCGTATGTAAACTTGTCACTTACCGCAAAAAACACCCATATCATGCCCTCGCTCGCACGCTCGCTCGGCCGTATATACCCACTTGGCCGGAAATCCTCATTTTCCCGGCCTCTGATGTAATGTACTATAAGTTTAATGTAAAATGTGGCTGATTGAAAAATGTTTTTACTCAGTAAATGATTATTTAAGTTACTCATAATAATATTTATATTTAAGTATAGCTGTAAATGTATGTATGCCTGAAAAGGTAAAGTCTCAGTGTAACTGAATGTGTAATTGTATATTTCGACCTGCAATGTAACCTGATTCTTACATACAATAAAAACTTTGATCCTTGAAGTTCAAAGACGTTCAAGAACGTTCTAGGGTTCTGGGTCTATATCACATGACTGTACGAGTGTACAATAGGGTGGTCCAAAAAAAAATTTTTTTTATTGTTTGAGCTCCATATGGTTATTTCTACACGAAAAGTTATTAAAATCATGTCAACCAATTTTGAGAACAATCAGACTTTATTTAGAGGTCGCTCAAAATAAAGCAATAATGCCATACTGAAATGTATGAAATGAACTTGACTAAAGAAAAAATCTTACATGGAGGTATTTTAATGGTTTAATTATATTTTTCCCTATTTCATTAGAGCTAAATAAAACATGAACCGGGCAGTTTGCAATGTTTTAATTATTTCGGTTTTTATTTTATTATAGGAGATATGGGGGCATCCATTAATCGCGTCATACGTTTTTGGCTTATTTTAGACCCCCCCCCTCCCCCATGGTGATCTTTGGTGATATTTTCAGGACCCCCTCCCCCCGGCCAATATGACGTGTAATTTTTTGGCAACTTAAGTAGATTTTTTCGAATACATGAATCAACGAATCAACCAAATCTTGGCACTAAAAATGGCGCGAAATTCAAATTTTCTTAGGGAATCAAACCTTCGCCCTTAGCTTATCTTAAATCTGCGGGGGCCCTTCCGGATACACTACCCCCTACGATCCTAAGATCCTTCAGCTATTCAAGAGCTTCTCGACCATCTCCACGTATCGGATGATGAGGCTCATGGGTAGTCTCTGAAGTCCTTTGGTACCAGGTAGCCTGCTCCAAAGTTCTTCATTCTTTGTCTGGCGAGGGCGTGACATTCACACATTAGATGTCTGACGGTCTCTTCCTCTCCTCCACACATGCGACAATCCGTGTTGTCAGCGTGTCCCATCTTGGCCAAGATTCCTTTGACCCCGTAATGGCCTGTGAACACCCCCGTTATAATTTGGAGTTGTCTTTTGCCTAGCTTTCCTAGCTTTTTGCTCCATCCAGAGTCAACCCTCCGCATAAAGAGCTTTGAATGCTTCAGATTTACCAGGGCATCCCACTCTTTTTGGTGATTAGCCTTTGTTCGGTCTTTCATAGCCGTTTTAATGGTTCCTTGTGAAAGGCCCACAAAAGGTTCTGGACTTATGAAGTTGTCTTCAGATCCGGCCTTGGCAAGTTCATCAGCATTTTCATTGCCAATGAAGCCTTCGTGCCCCGGTATCCATACCAGTTCCACCTTGTTTTGCCTTCCAAGCTTGTTAAGAGCTTGGATGCCGAGAACCTTCGCCCTTATATCTTTAATAAATTTTTAAGTGTTATGGCTCGTCGATGATTCCGCCAACAACGTCAAGGTTTAGGAAGGGACAGGTTTTATGAAGACAATTAGCCGTTGAGCCCAACATTTGTGAAATTTGTCGCCTTTTTAACCGCCGCCCAAATCTCAATTCGTCTGTTTTTTTTTAATGTTTGTTATTTGATATCTACTCATTATTGGACCGATTTTGAATTTTTTTTTGACTGAATGTATATACACGATCTCCAAGCATACAACTGGAGGGACGTCGCTAAGGATCGGGATGATTGGCGTACACTCGTGTCAGAGGCCAAGACTCATTTTGGGTCGCTGCGCCAATAAGTAGTAATAGTAGTAGAATGTATATACATACATATAGTGATTTTTGTGTTTTTATGAGAACAGCATGCATTTATGTCCAGAAGAGTGACATTTGATGCAGTGGAACTGCTGATGATGATCAGAACTGAACTCCTCAAATCTCAACGGCACACTTATAGTGACTTTGTTATTTTTATAAGAACAGTATAGAACAGTGACATTTGGTGCAGTAGAACTGCTGATGATGAGCAGAACGGAACTCCTCAACGACGCGTAGCTCATGTTAGGAGATTTATTTTCTTCGTTATGTTCGTTCAGAATGTTGGATTTTCATGTCACATTTTGGACCAGCTCAAGTTCTAGTGAAGGGATAGTTTAAAAAATACACATTTCTACATAATCCAACATTCGCAAGTTTCTTTCACCAGAAACCCAAAAGCGGCGTTTTTTTCTTAACAAAATATTTAGTGCCATGATGGTTGACCGTCCGTCTATAAGTAGGTATACGTGATGAGGGCAAACTAAAAAAAATCTTTGAAAATTAAAAATAACCGTTTTGCACCCAGCTGCTCTTTGCACTGCACAACGCAAGTGCCAACTGCGAGGCAAATTACGGCGCATGAATTTTTAAAACTCAGCTCAGGGGCCTTACCATGATCTCTTAACGCGATTCAGTTTAGGACCTAAACTGAACTGCGTCGCTATTTCCTACCACGACATTGTTATTGCGATCAAATTTCGACCGAGCGAGCGATAAGCGTCCCAGCCGTTTCATTCACTCATCTCAAGTGTATTTCGTACCATGACATGCCACTTGAGCCTAAACTGAATCGCAGGAATGTCAAATTTAGCGATTCATAAAAAGTTACTCACCGCATTATTCTGAATCGCTTTGTTGTAACACTAGCGATACTAAATAGTTTTGTGTTTTTTATAAGGAGTAGGAGATGGAAAATATAACTAAAGCTAGTTTCATCACCTGATTAATTTATTATTTTGGTTTTTCGATCCTTACCGATTCAATAATAAAATATAAAGTTTCATGATTTTTAAAAATATTATTATATTATTTTTATAGTTAAAATTTCATGATTTTGTTTAGTAATATTTACGGACCATGTATTCGAACTAACTACACGTTCTTACATTTTTAGAGTGCCCTATGATCTTGCAACTTTCGCAAAAACGCAAATCAAAAAGAGCGAGAAAAAGTCTGATCCTTTTTTAGTCGATATGCAAGGAGTCATGTTAACACTTGCGACAAACTACTTATGCCTAGAACTAGGATGGCTAAGGAATCAACTAGGTCTAGCATAACTTAGCGATATACATTAAATTTAGACACGAGTGAGCTACCTACAAATACTAATGACTTACGTATTTGTTAAAATATCATCCAAACACTGCGAGTTCTATAGCCGAGCACAGCACTTCAAATACATAAATAAAAACTTTATTATTAATTACCTACTACCTTAGGTCACTACGAAAGTTTTGAGATACAAAAAAACTATTAAATTTATTTAAATATTTTTTATTACATTTTCTCAAAATACTCTCCATTAGCTTCTATACATCGGTTCATCCGCCTAAACCATGAGTTGAAGCATTCCCGGTACTGTTCCTTAGGAAGGTCTTCAACGGCCTGCATAAGGCATTCCGAGCATCCTCAGGGCTATTGAATCGCGTATCACGGAGTCCGAGTTTGATTTTAGGGAAGAGGAAGAAGTCGCACGGTGCTAAATCTGGGCTATATGGAGGATGGCACAATTCTTCAATTTCTGTACTCTTCAGAAATTCTTTAGTTAAAATGGCCTTGTGTGGCGAACTGGCGACGCATTGTCATGGTGCAAAAAGAGCCCTCTCAAACCCGATTTAGGTCGTTTTTGCTTTAAATTATTGAACACATTAGGTAAACATACCTCAGTATACCACTGAGCATTCACAGTTTTTTGGTCATCTAAAGAAATTGTAGCTATATGACCACTTGCAGAAAAAAATGAGGCGACCATTTTCTTCCCAACGCTTCGCCCTCGCTTCACCTTCGTTGGAGGTTCATCATCGGGAAACACCCAAACCGTCGATTGTCGTTTAGTTGGTGGGTCATATTGGTATATCCAGCTTTCATCTCCAGTAATAATGTTAAAAATTGACCGTCCTTCACCGCGATCAAATTTTCGGAGCATATCTTTGCACCATGTCACGCGAGCTGTTTTTTGTTCAGCAGTTAGCGAGTGAGGCACCCACCGAGAACATAATTTCCTGACTCCAAGTCGGTTGTGTAAAATTTCATTAATTGCTGGCGATGAAATCTTTACAACCTCTTCTATATCTTTATAAGTTACTTTCGGGTCCTCTTTAATAATTTTTTTAACAATCTGGACGTTTTCTTCTGTCACCGCAGTAGCAGGCCGGCCACTTCTTTCGTCATCATCCAAGGAGAATATCCCGCGTTTAAATTGAGCAAACCATCTAAAAACTGTTGCACGCGATGGTGCATGGTCCCCAAATGCCGAAACTAGTCGTTCTCTGCACTGACATTCATTCAACCCAAATTTATAATCGTACGAAATCATCCCACGAAAATGTTCTCGTTTAAGTTCCATCATTGACGAAGAAAGCCCGCGGATTTGAGTGAAAAAACAACTATATTTTTTTTATTTCTAAATCTATGGTCATTCTGTTTTCTTTATTCGAATTACAAATAAATTATATTTAAAATATTGTTGCATTCAGATGCATTCTTTTTTCAAATTTTGAGTATCTCAAAACATTCCTAGTCGCCCACGTAGTAGAGATGGGTAGTGAGTAAATACTCAAGAGTAAATATCGAGTAAATACTCAGTATTTACTCAAAATACCCGTATTTACTCGTTTTTACTCAAATTGGTGGGTATAAACTATTTAGCGTGCTGAAATAGAAATAGAAATAAGAAATATTGGTGTATTTTGTTATCGGCTACTAAGTTAAGTAATCAAATTTATATGAATTTTATTTTAAAGACGTGCTCTCCATACATGTAACTATTTTTCACTAAAATAAAATTCAGAAATTACCAGTGTGTTATACATCATCTGATAGGTCTTTAAAAATTAATTTAATGTTTCTAAAAAAGTTTTTTAATAATATGAACAGTTTTGGAATAAAACGATAATTAAGGCCGAAATAATGTTTATACCTTTATAAGTTTCGAATTCGTTGTTAGAAAAATATCCAGAAACCGTCAAATTATTGTCCATATAATACAAAACACAAAACTTGTACTTTAAACGTCATCAGCTGAGCCATTTTTGAGTTTTCTTTAGAAATCCCTTAATAAAAGGTCGTAAGTGCCACATTAACAATCACTTCCGAACGTCATGCCGTTATCTAGAACATCAATTTAATTTAAGTCTCATACTTTTACTGTAAATACCTGCTTTTTTAAAACAAAACTGCTAACGAAATTTTTTTTTCACAATGATTACCTCTTTTTCGACAAACTAAGACTCCCATAAGCTTCTAATAATATAAATATCATTTAAACATGTCCACACAGTTCAAATAAACACGACTAATTACTTAAATCTCATTTTTTAAATTCACACAACACAAGCCTTCTTGAGCTTACCGTGGGCCTCAGTCAATCTGTGTAAAAATGTCCTATAATATTTATTTATTTATTATTTATTTATTTATTTTTAGGTAACAGTTTCTACTCACCCAAATGAGTAAATACGAGTATTTACTCGGTGCTTTGAGTAAATTACGGGTAAATACTCAGTATTTACTCACCCCTACCCATCTCTACCTACTAGTCAAGGGCGCGATGTTCTAAACATAAGCTTTAACGAACTGTCATTAATGTCATTATATATATTTTTATCATTTATTTATAGTTTTGTTCAAAAAGACTCGCTATTTTACACAAAATCATTGTAATTATTGTGAATTTTACATTTAAATATTTTAAATGTTTCTTTTTCCAGTTTTAAGAATAAAATAAAATTAAAAATTAGTAATCGTTCCTGGTTTTCGAACGATCAAACGTCACAAGGGGAAAACGAGATAGATTTATACGATTCCTATAGCGTCATCCTTTTCTTGTCAAAACGATTCAGTTGCGAACCAGAGACAATATCGGTCTTTCATTCACTTGTACGCGGTTCAGTTTCGACTCTGAACATTGGAGGTCATGGTAGCAAATTGAGACGCTCAGTTTAGGCACCTAAACTTAACTGCTCTGCGTTTGAATCGTTTTTAAAAAGATCGTGGTAAGGCTGCAGGTTTTGACAGTCTGGTTATGTTAAAGTTGATATATTAAAAAAATTGCTCAGAAATATGATTTTTTGTTTACTAACTATAACACAGTGTATCACACAGGAACAAAAAAAAATACACGTGATATGTTCCTGACCCCCCCACCCCCCATGGTGATATTTGGTGATTTTTCTATGACCCCCTCCCCCCCTATACAGTATGACGCGATTAATGGACGCCCCCTATCCAATTTTAAATGTATCTTGAGCGACCTGTAAATAATGAGCAAATGGGTTAAAATTTGGTACATAAACTACTAATTCATAATAGAACAAAGGGAACCATGTGGAGAAAGGATTAGTCATATTTATTTTTCTTCCATACAAATGTGGACCACCCTAGTGTACAAGCATATAAAACATATATCTTGTATCACCTTAAGGACCGGTCTGGCTGAGTCGGTAGCGACCCTGCCTGCTAAGCCGCGGTCCTGTGTTCGAATCCCGGCAAGGGCATTTATTTGTGTGATGAGCACAGATATTTGTTCCTGAGTCGTTGGATATTTTCTATGTATATATGTGTTTATCTATTTAAATATGTATAGGTATCGTCGCTTAGCACCCATAGTACAAGCTTTGCTTAGTTTGGGGCTAAATTGATCTATGTAAGGTGTTTTTTTTACGCACTAGTGCGAGAAGTGGTTCATTATATGTCAGGTCGAAACTTCGGAGGGCATCTGTACTGAAAAACGTCGTACGATACACGTGCGTAGAGGAAATTCGTAACTCGTGTCGATTTAAAACACTCCCTTCGGTCGTGTTTTAATTTATCGCCACTCGTTTACACTTCCTTTTTTACGCACTTACTCGTATATCGTAATGTACTATTTTCTAAGGTAGGTAAATTTTGTTTTTCCTACTCAGAATCACGAGCCCTTTTGATATAGGACAAAAAACAAGAAACAAAAAAATGGCTCCAAAATTGTCTATTATTTTGCATACTTTCCACTTTGTAACCGCTGTACAAAGTGGTTGAAAAATGGTAACGAAGTGGAAAAGTTACATTTGGGACGCTTTTTTTACCTAACTAGGATCGAAAGGGCTCGTCATTCTGCGTAGGAAAAACATTAAATTTTCCTGCTGTAGAAAAAAACGTTTTGAATCTTTTTTCGCGAAAATGCCCCAATATTTATTTATCTCGCTCATACGCCGCGCCGTGGCGTTTCGATATCTCTGCGACAGCCTCATAAGGTCCACCTGACCCTTTAGCATAACTTGCCTTGTCGAGCGCGACTTCAAGTATGGACTCGCGCGCGACAAGGCAAGTTGTGCTAGAGGGGCTGTTCTTTAATTGCATAGTCACGTAAAGGCCGAGTTCGCATTGTATAAGTATAACAGCTTCATTGCCATACTGATAACGTGGCCTTGCGACCATAAAATGAGGTTTTCCTTTATTTATAATAATATGTAGTAACAAAGGTGAACATTCTACGTAGAAGCTAAATTTGACCCACTTCCCTATTTCCGAATGAGCTGAAATTTTGCACACATGAAAATCACGTGACAATGCAATAGGCTATTTTCCTATACTTAAAATAAAATATTTTATGCAGTGCACGATTAAAGCACCACATAATTAGATGAAAGATATGGACAGTTGTTATGGTTAAACATAATTTCTATTTAATAAGTCAAAGAGAAAGATATAAAGTAAATGAATTGACCGTGACGTCACTCCTCAGTATTTCATAATAATTCCATATTAGCAAATCACAGTTTTTGACAGTTCTTAAAAAGAAGCTTTAAATTGCTTATTCAGGTGCTCGAAGGGCAAACTTCCCAGAAATAGCATGTCAACTCCGAGTCCTCATTCAGGATGTATTTCATCAAGATAAAGTTATTTTATTTTTCTAGGTATGGGACACAGCGGGCCAAGAGCGGTTCAAATCCCTCAGAACACCATTCTACCGCGGATCAGACATCTGCATACTGGCGTACTCAGTGGACGACCGGAGTTCGTTCCAAAACGTGAAAATGTGGCTCAATGAGTTCCTGCACTACGCGGCTGTCAAGAATGGCGTTGAGAGGTTCCCCTTCATGGTTGTAGGGAACAAGGTAGGCTCTATAACCTGCAGGCGTAGTACACTAGTGTGATAAACCTTTTATTACGTCGGTGCGTCCCTATCGCCTTATACTGCACAAAGGACGACCTGGGGCCTATTTCTCGAAAGGTACAAGCCTTGTATTACAAGTGTTCGAACTGTCAAATCGTATGGGTTGTCATGGAAACACACTTGTAATACAAGGCTTGTACCTTTCGAGAAACGGGCCCCTGGGGCCCATTTCTCGAAGTTACAATTTACAAGCGGTGTCTAATGTCTAATATGACAAGTTGGAAAGAGACTTCCGCTTGTAACTTGTAACTTTCAGTTTTGAGAAATGGGCCCCTGGTGCCGTAGCCGAATGGCATTTCTGCGACGCGAAACGAAAACGAAACGCCGCGAAAAATAGTCGGGCTCTGTCGCGCCAATACGCAAGAGCGATAGAGATAGATATCTACGAGCGTTTCGTTTCGTGAGCGTTTGTGCCATTCGGCTAAGTGGATATATACGTGACGTGATAGGCTTTATCGCGCAAACGTGCTTGGCCGCCTGGTTTTATTATAGAAACTTTTTTGTAACGCCATCTCCGTGGACGAAAGAAGCACTGAAAGGTTTTAAAATACTGAAAAAGTACGCTCAACTTATATTGTATCGATATTTGCGACATCTTTCGCATTATTCGGTGATCCTTCGGCAGGCTGCATGAGTGAGTGCTCAATATAGTGGAATTTTGGATTGGTGTGTGCAGCTGGGCGGGCAAGCGTGCGTCTACCCTACCTCGGTCCTCGGACACTGGCGATCAAATATATGAAAGAGGCGCGTTCCTAGCACACAGTCTAAGCTCGTGTACGTGAACGCGTACAATGCTTGTATGAGTGAAATATGACAGGTCGACTGTTCGTGTTTTTGACAGGCGGTAACTGTGAGGTAACCGAGAGGGGGTGGGCGGCACTTTCAGCGGGGAGCGGGAGTGGCTACTGTACGATAGTACTCTTTATTATACTGTGACCCTACGCAGCGTCGTCTCAGGACACTTGTATGAACAATTGATTGTTTTGACATGCACGCCGCACGCCCCGCCCAACGCCCGATTTGAGTGTGCACTAAAGCCTAACACTTATTAGTATGAATTTTCTGAGATGAACTTTTCGCTTTTGCCCTAATCTGTTAAACAAAGGCCTTTGTTTCTACTATTCGCGGCGGTTAGCTCCCGTTTAAACGGCACGTGCTATAGTCTCAGTGTAGTTAAAAAGCAACTATCATGATAGCAATAAGGTTCAAATCCATAAAAAGCCCTTTCGGAGATAACACGTTTTGTCATCTTTAAAAAAAGTTACCTGCACACTGCAAACTGTTTAATAAATTTGAACCTTATTGCTATCATGATAGTTGCTTTTTAACTACACTGAGACTTTAGCACGTGCTGTGGAAACGGGAGGCCTTTGTTTAACAGATTAGGGCAAAACCGAAAAGTTCATCTCAGAAAATTCATACTATACTTTGTAAATGACAGAAGTTCTACCCAAAGTGTGTTTATATTTATTTTCAACATTTAATGATTATATTTATTTTTCCAGTCAGACGTGACGTCACGCGAGCGAGAAGTGACATACGATCAGCTAAAACAACTGTGCGCAGAGAACAAGATATCATCGTATATAGAAACGTCAGCTAAGAACGATAATAATGTCATCGAGGCTTTCACTATGGCTGTTCAGAGGTAAGCAGGTTCCCTCCGGAGCTGTTCCAAATTGCCGAGATATCGCTAATGTTTCTATCTCTAGACAGTTTCTTTTTTGGGAGGACTCCTTAGTCCTTACACAGATCTAGCTTGTACTATGCGTGCTAAATATTGTAATTTACCGGTTATTCAGGGTTAGGCAGAGTGTGGATACTGATGGAAACTAGTTGACGTGGCGAGCAATATATTCAGAGATTTCAGAGTGACATATTTACAAACACAACGTACAAAACATAAATATTCAAACTGCTGCCACATTAGTAATGGTTTACTTTATGCCAGCATAGTACATACATATGCAACCTCCAATACTAAGCGACGATATACATACTTAAATAGATAAATACATACTTATATACATAGAAAACATCCATGACTCAGGAACAAATATCTGTGCTCATCACACAAATAAATGCCCTTACCGGGATTCGAACCCAGGACCGCGGCTTAGCAGGCAGGGTCACTACACTCACTACCGACTGAGCCAGACCGGTCGTCGATTGCGGCAGTCTTTTGTTTCGCTGCGAAAATTCCGGGCATTGTAAATCATATTTTCTGTACTCCGGGTGGAAAACTTCAAATTTCAGTTCGCTGTACCAAAAAGGATCGAGTATTATAGAGTTACTGTCGAAGTAAAATGTGTAATCACAGTGCATAGACTGCCATCTCTCGACACAAGCTTAAAACTTTTGAGCTTCAGTTTTGACAATTTGGTCCATATTCTTAGCTTGATATGTGTTAAAATGTCAAATATTAATATTAGCGCCATCTAGCTGAGCGTACGGCGTACCCCAAAGGTGTAATGTCATATAGGCCACATCGACAATTACATGTGATCACAGACATATCTTACTTTACTGGCTGGTATTTAATCTACTATTTCTCCTTTCCAGGTGGGTAGAGCTCGAACAAGTGGCCGAAAAAGAAATGGGCATGCTCGAAAACCCGGACTCCATTACCTTACATGGCGACCGCGCCGGGTCCAACCTGCGCGCGACTTGCTGCTCTCGCTTCAGCGACGCTTGAACGCGATCCGGTACATTCCGCGATGTTCTCTAAAGGCTATAATCCCGTGCACGTCTTATTAGACGTAAGCAGGCAACTTCAGCGAAGTTTGAAACATATACAATATTTTTTAAGGAAAATGGAAATGTTCACACCTCCGGCGGGATTCGATCCTGCTATCTATTGTATTGTAATATATTTAAAAATATAGCCTGGCAAAAAACAGTAGGGGTGCCACCGTCTGTGTAAACCGTTTTGCATTTGGCTACTACGTATTTTAACACTTCTATGAGAACAGTTAATTGTTGATCTTTTTGCCAATCTGTAGTTTCTCGCGAAGTTCTGCATGATAAAAAAACGTTTTTGCATGATAAAAAATGAGTACTTATTTCTTACAATGTTTCGATAATGGTCACTAAAGACCATTTAAAGCTCAGAGATTTGAACACTGTTTTGAACACGAAAATACATTCCTTTATTCTAAATGGCTAGAATTTTTATACGAATATTTCAAGGATAAAATTTCTCCTTAGAGAAAAAAATTTCTTTCTAAGTTGACCAAAAATAAAACGATGAGATAAAAACTTAAGTGTAAGTTTTGGAAGTGATATGTGATCGAATCACAAGTTTCGTTAAACGAAATTATTATAAAATAGGTTTCGTGTGAAATAATGAAATTAAAAGCCTTGGCATTTAGGCACTGGTCCCACCGAGAGCGATGAGCTATCGGCTATAAAAAAGAACAAAAGATAATCGCTCCCGTGTAAATATAACCTAACAACAAAATTAAAATTTTGAAAAAACCCCCGACCGCGACCTAGTGGCCCGATTTTCATGAAACATGGCTAAGAACGCTCCCGACTAACTCAGCTTTCAGACAAAAAAAAACTAAATCAAAATCGGTTCATCCGTTCGAGAGCTACGATGCCACAGACAGACACACACACAGACAGACAGACAGACACGTCAAACTTATAACACCCCTTCGTTTTTGCGTCGGGGGTTAAAAAGAGACACGATGATACGCGGGCGAGTTATAGTTCGTAGCCGAACTATGAGCTACAAATCGCTCGCTCTCTCTTGTATTTATCAAAATTTTTCTAACCCCCGACGCAAAAACGACGGGTTGTTATAAGTTTGACGTGTCTGTCTGTCTGTCTGTCTGTTTGTCTGTCTGTGTGTGTGTCTGTCTGTGGCATCGTAGCTCTCGAACGGATGAACCGATTTTGATTTAGTTTTTTTTGTCTGGAAGCGGAGTTAGTCGGGAGTGTTCTTAGCTATGTTTCATGAAAATCGGTCCATGCACTAGGTCGCGGTCGGGGGTTTTTCAAAATTTTAATTTTGTGGTTAGGTTATGTTCGTTTTTTATAGCCGATAACTCACAATTTACTCGTTTTTGGTGGGACCAGTGCCTTAAAACGATAGATTAAAATAGAGAACTTGCCTGTACTTAAAGTGAAATATTTTTCACCATCAACTTTCAAAGGCTTACTTTGCTATTCGAAAAAAGATAGCAAAATTGCATTTTCTTCACAAGAGTGCAAAGTAATTTCATACAAATTACCTATAAATGATGATTTTGAATCATAAATATTTTTTTTTTTTTTTTTTTATTGATTGATGGATTTTAGAATTTTGGTCGTGTGTTATGGTGAAAAATGTTGTTTTTCACTCGGTGGCAAAGTTTGTTTAACCTTCGTGCTTTAAAACCCTCGCAACGCTCAAGATTCCACTTTTTAAATCACTCGCTACGCTCGCGGTTCAATATTGGAATCATTCGCTTGCTCGGGTATCCATATTGGCACGTGCGGTCAAACAACAACTTTGCCCCCTTGTAAAACAAATAACTATTTCTGTCCTCTGGCTGGAAGGCAAAGAGGATCGAGTATTATAGAGAGTTACTGTCAAAGTAAAATGTGTAATCACAGTGCATGGACTGCCATCTCTGACACAGGCTTAAATCTTTTGAACCTCAGTTTTGACAATTTGGCCTATATTGTTAGCGTGATATGTGTTAATATAATGTATAAAATGTAAAATATTAATATTAGCGCCATCTAGCCGAGCGTTCTCCAAGCCAAGTGTGTAACGCCATCTAGGCCACCGTACCTTTTTCTAGGGCTTTGAGGTTTTTTCTTAGACTTTATCCGTCTATACGGAGTTACATATGTCTTTGCTGGAAAGTAAGAAGTGTCTCAAATCACATGTATTTGCTTAGCGCAGCGGCCTGTGACACATTCCGGCCTCAGTACAGATTTATTTTTTGACAGGAGCATACAGAAGGTTAAGGCAAACGTCCACATTAGGCTTAAAATACACACGGGCGACGAGGGACGTGGGGCGTTGAGCGGACGCCTGCGCCCCGTCGCTTGAGTGTTATTTAAAAAAAACGTCGCCTAGAGGCGCGTCTTACGTCTTTCCTATACAAAATGTACTGAAAGACGTTTTTTAAATTACACTCGGGCGGCGCGGCGCTGGCGTCCGTTCCGCGTCTTACGACATGCGTCGCCTGTGTGACGATAGACGCTTACGTTCACTTTATATTTTAAGATGATTTGAGTAGGTTGTAGTTCGCTTCACATAGGTTGTATTGGCAAAAGGTTTACTTATTTATGTGCACGCTTGAGTCAACGTTAATATTATACACTTATATTTTTGAGTTTAGTTTAAGATGATAATTTTATAAGTGCACTTGATTTTCATGAAATAATATCAGTTTTGTGTATATATATGAAATGAAAGATATGTTCATATTTAAATGGTTTTGTTATACGGTGTTTATATTTTATGTCTGATTAAAATACCATCTTGAATGTTTCCTTGTTTTTGGGTCTGTTGCGACTTGCGTCAAACCGTCTGTCACCGAATTTAGCGTTTGGTACGTTTGGTAGGTATTTTTTTTGTATGGGAATTTCCATAGACTTCTTGCAACTGATGTCACTGGCCCTTAATGTTACAGAGAAAATGAGTATGTAACTTAAGGTTATTTCACCATAACTCTGTTTTCGTACCGCGTTTCCTTTTAGGGACCATCCACACTCATAAGACGCATGTCTCGGGGCGCGCAACGAACGTCTCCGCCGCCTGGGGGTGCGTCTTACGTCCTTCCTATACAAAATGTACTGAGGAGACGTTTTTTGAATTACATTCAGGCGGCGTGGCGCGGACGTCCGTTCCGCACCTCAGGACATGCGTCTCTTAGATGTAGCCGGTCCCTTAAGTGTATACAAGACAAGAAGTTTGAAGTACTTATTACAAATAAAAGTTTG
This sequence comes from Leguminivora glycinivorella, assembly GCF_023078275.1. NCBI lineage: Eukaryota > Metazoa > Arthropoda > Insecta > Lepidoptera > Tortricidae > Leguminivora > Leguminivora glycinivorella. The sequence goes on along the minus strand of NC_062998.1, from coordinate 7,100,565 downwards.
TTACTGATATGATAATAGTATGATTTTGTCTTATAGATAATAGTTATTTGTTATACAAGGGGGTAAAGTTGTATTTCAACGCCGAGTGTGGAATTGAAAAACGAGCAAGTGAAAGGATTCTATAGTTGAACCACGAGCGAAGCGAGTGGTTCGAGAATAGAATCCTGAACTTGCGAGTTTTTAGCACACGAGAAGTAAAATACATTTGCACCCGAGTGTAACACAAAACTTTTCCCCTCACTATAGCGAGGAAACTACAACGCAAAAAATGTTCCAGTAGTTCCACAGGTGGTAAATCATCTTTATTACTAGATTCACCTACTTTTATCAATTTTAAAGCAGTTAATTTGACTTTATTCAAGGTCAAATTACTTTACCCACTAGTGGATAAAATGCGTTTTTACCCGCTGGTATTAAAGGACAAAACATGTGTTTCCGAGTTAGTGAGGGGAAAAACAATATCATGATGCATATTACTGATATTTGTCACAGTGTTAACTCTTTTATATACTTAGAGGTGGATATGAAATCTCATTGTTACAAGGAGATACCTAACATAAAATAGGTATAGCAACAGGGATATTAAAATATTGCATTAGATTATATAAATACATTTTTAAATGTCCGTAGTCGTTAATTAGTAATGTTTACAATATCGCCTAATTATATTTATTGCAATACTGCGTAAAATTAATAAGTACCTAGGGTTGCAAATAGAAAAAAAAACAAATGTTTTTTTTTTCAGAATTTTGAAAAAAACCGAGCACCCTTGCTTTTTTCCTAAATATGTTTTTTTTTTCAGATGAACAAATAATTCGACAATAACGGTTTTTCGTGAGTTGTAACGTGCTTAAATAATAATAACGTACATTTTAATTCGATTAACATTCAGTATACAAACGTTTATTGGGAAATCCCCGATGCGACGTGCAACGCGGAGAGGTAGTGGTGTTGCCAACAAATCTGTAGTTGGTAGTTATCACTATTTACATAGTGATAACTACCAACTACAGATTTAGTAAATGTTACTTTTATAAGACCAGAGATTAAAATTATTTGATTAAATGTGTTTAATAGTTAACATTAAGTCTAAAAAACTGTATAAAATTATTAATTGCTTTGCAAATTTTGAGATTCGTACTTTAGAAAAAAACATGATCAGAAAGAAACTGTTTTTTTTCACGGTTTTTTTTTCAAGCCAGAAAAAAAACCGTTTTTTTGCAACCCTATAAGTACCCCAATGATATTGAGACCAAAACTCTTGAATGTATTTTAAATTTTAAGAGTCATTGCATATCTCCTTATCTAAGTCTGAATCATAGCGGAATAAGTAAGGGAAGTTGTAACTCCATACATCAGTAAATGCTGGTTATTTGTATAGGCATAGTTAAGTGACATCTAGCGACAATCACGCGTCAAATAGCGTGTTTTATCAGTACCACTACCCGATACTAGGTGGCAACAGTGTCTCGTCTGCCAAAAATTTAATATTAGAACAGTTTACAACTTATATTACAAACAGACAATAGGAAACAGGGCGCTCATCCACACACCTTACAACCTAAATGGTCGCGCACCGTACGGTTTCAGAGGAATTTCCTTCCACGAACGCTCCGGCTGTGGAATGAGCTCCCTGTCGAGGTATTCCCGATGAACTACAGTATGGGGTCCTTCAAAAAAGGAGTGTACAAGTTTCTAATGGGTCGGCAACGCGCACGTGACACCCCTTGAGTTGCGGGCATCCATAGGTTGCGGTGACCGCTTTCCATCAAGCGGGCCGTATACCTGTTTGCCACCGACGTGGTATTAAAAAAAAAAGAAGGAATTGAAAACAGAATACTGAATAATACTATTCGTCACTACTTTTAAAAAAACTTGTATCTTCGTCTGTCAATTAAAAGAAAATTGTAGTAAGTATGTATGGAATGCATATAGACTTACTGCGTTTTAACTTTGGGGAGCAGCGTGAGATACGAGATTTTTTCAAAGTAGTGACGTATTGTAATAGTAGCTAAAAATTGTTGAGCATTAGACTCTTCGTTCGTCGCGACATCTATTGACAAGTAGCAGTACTGATAATTTACGCTAGTTGACGCGTGATTTTTGCTATATAGATGTCACTTAACTATGCCTATACAAATAACCCGCATTTACTGATGTATGGAGTTACAACTTCCCTTACTTATTCCTCTATGGTCTGAATTTATTATAACACATGTGTGTTATGGATTGACATATCATGGCGGGAAAAAACTGAAAACAATGTAAGATAAATGTGGGATAAGATCGTCTATAAGGGTACCCTTACGTACGTATACGAATATCAAAGTGCTTGCTCTATGGCGGTTTTATCCACATTAAACCTTAAACCACAATACGTGACGGTCTTAACCCTTCGAAGCATATTAGTACTATTTATTATACTGTGCTATTGGTTCCCATAAAGTCTTAAGTCATAATGTATCGTTTGTCCACATTTTCGTTATTCATAGTTTGGTTTTTCACAGAAACGCATATCTTTTCAGGATTGCCATAAACAAACCTAACCTATCTATAGATGACCTTAATGAAAACCCTGAAAAGTGAACAGTTTCAGAATTATGACTAATGATAATCTGGCAAACATTACATTATCACTTTCAATCATTATGTCAAAGGAATCCAATGTAGAATATATAAACACTTAAGACGCTGACAACACCCAATGGCCTTGACGCTAGCGCACACTGTCTATTCGTATGGGAGTAAGTGAGAGCGCGATGTCACTAAAAGAGGGCGGCTAGGTACGAAAAGGACGGAAAAATATTAAGATAAAATAGAAAGATGCATTATTTGTGCAATATGTTTCGTTAGTGCAAAGAGGATCGAGTATTATAGAGAGTTACCGTCAAAGTAAAATGTGTCATCTCTCGACACAAGCTTAAAACCTTTGATCCTCGGTTTTGACAATTTGGCCCATATTGTTAGCTTGATATGTGTTAAAATGTCAAATATTAATATTAGCGCCATCTAGCCGAGCGTTCCCCAAAGGTGTAACGCCATCTAGGCCACCGTACCTGTTTCTCTATGGCTTTGAGGTACGTTTTTTTCTAAGACCTTATCCGTCTATACGGAGTTACATATGTCTTTGGTTAGTGTTTTAGATATGTATATTTTTGTTATTGTAATTTTAATTAAAGACAACTAAGTGAATAATTGAACGACACGATAGAACCGTTTCATGACGAACTCGAGACCAATCTTTGCAATTTTTTTCTATCGAGCCGATTTCATTAAATCGTTTATCGAGTACGGCTATGTTCATTGAAATATAACTTACTTGCTTTACTAAAACTCATAGTTTGTCCTAAAAACTGCGCAAGTAACAACAATTTTGCGCAATTGGGTGCTGTCAGCCCCTTAAAGCTTTCAAAAAATTTGCTTGCTCGCTTTTCGAATCCGGCGGCGCTGGCGCGCGCCTGTGTGCAGACGCACACTATAATCAGACGCATAACGTATGTAGCCTGTGGTCTGTACCACATAGACCTTACGTGCGGCTAGAGCGAAAGGGATAGCATTCATGGTCTGTACCGCCAAGACGTCAGTAGCGTTATAAATACCGTTATACGCGGTGAAACTTTACAATTATACAGATTATTTTAACTTTTTGTGTTTAACGGTTGTGAGTGCGCAAAAACTGTTGATTAGCTTATTTTTTCATAATTTTACTGCACCAAGAAATTAATAGTATTTTAATATAAAAATGTAAGAATTGTACCAAAATAAACATTCCATTGTCATAGTTGTTAAAATCTTGTATATCATTATATTACTTAAGAGGAGTGAATTCGGGTAATTACATAAAGTTAATCAGCAGTTCTCAAAAAGTTTGTACCTACATAGCCACGTCAGCAAATTTTAATTGATCCTATTTTGTTACCAACATTAAAATTTAGTAATATAAGTCGACTTTCGTAAGATATATACAGGATAATTGTTATAATTAAGAAAATATAGATACTAAATAAAGAACCTTAATGACGAAATAAAACTTCCTAAAATTTCAAACTAACGTCCAAAAATACAATTGATAATTTTCTAAAATGGCCAAAATTTGATGTAGTCGGTATTGCCCGGATTCACCTTAAATGATTCTTATTCATATTTTAAACATATACATACAGATGTAATGCGAAAAGGGTTTCCTTCGTATTTTTCCGGAAACGTTCGTATTTGTCATGCTAGTTCCATCAATGTCAGTACATCTTTTTTTTTTTTTTTTTTTTTTTTTTTTTTTATTTACAAAAACAACACACAACTCTTGTATACATTCGTACGTTTCCGTAACAATACGAAGGCAAACAAATCTTCTCGCACTATATCTGTAGGTACAGTCACGGACTTTAATTGTTGATCCACTTCTAGCTCGTTTTATACTGGAACGTCATAGCTTAACTATGATTAACTATGAGATGTCCAGTATAAAATGAGCTAGAAATGGATCAACAATTAAAGCCCGTGACCGTACAGTCAACCAATTGGAACCCTAGGCCACTCTACAACCATCCCATACAACCATTTCAGTCGCAAAATTTTCAAATCAGTAACTAACTGTCAAATGTGACATAACGCGTGGTAACGTCGTGCAAACAATGCGACCGTATTGATACAAGAACAAAATGTAGTCGTCGTGTGCACTCGTTACGGTAACAAAATGTGTACGAATTTGTGGCTGTCAATGTCACTGTCAGAATGACTTTTAACGACACTTTATTAGTCGACGTTTGCACACATAACGGTAACAACATGTGGACGAATTTGTGGCTGTCATTGTCACTGTCAGAACGGTTTCTGACAGTGACATTGACAGAATTTGTACACACATGTGTAGGTCTGATTACCGAACTGCTCCTAAACCACTGTATCCGCAAATGACAATCTGAAATACGAAGGTTTCTCAAACTGTCTTGTGAAGTTGTGGACTGGTTGCTTTGAATCATTTAAATATGAGCGAATTAAATAATAATAAACGACGACGACCATTTAAGCACTCTTCGACATTTTATAGAAATGTGGGAAAGTTAAGAAAAGTGCAGAATGATAATACAAATAGATAAGCACTTTATAGTTACTTAATGTATTAAATGTATAATTTTTAATTCTTATTGATAAAAATGAAATGTAGTGTTGCTTTACACAATAAAAGTAGGAATCAAATGAAATAGAGTACCTATTTACTGTGATATTAATAGAATTTCTGTTGCGCAATGATAGTTTTTTTCAGTACAGATGCTGCTTTTTTTAACGCAGTAGTGCGAGCAAATCAAGCAATGATTCATTTCTTGTCTGGTCGAAACTCTTAGCTTAGATTTAGGTACTGAAAATCGTCGTACGATACACGTGCGAAAAGGACATTCACAACTCGTGTCGATTTAAAACACTCCCTTCGATCGTGTATTAATTTATCGCTACTCGTATCGATTTTCCTCTTTTCCGCACTCGTATCTACAAGTATTTTGTTTGGGTTACAAAAAAAAACACATTATTTACTCTACTACGTTTTATTTATGTCTCTTTAACATTACAAACTTGTAGATGTATAGATAAGTGCTATACAAAAATCTTGACAAAAGAAGTACAGATCGCTGAAATGAATGTTGATAGTAATATTAATGAAGACTACTTCAACAAGTGTCAATTGTGAAATGCCGCAAAATATTAGTTGCTCTATAGAAGACCATAATAATATGATCCCCGATCCTTTACAACCCAGCAGCTCGGTACGCACGTTACAATTTTTTTTTAATCTTCTTTAGTGAGGACAACTGAGTACGACGGCATATTTAATTGTTTATAAAGTTTGAGAATACCTGGAAAAAGTGAATACATTAGCCATTTTGAAAATCCAATAAATATTCACTGCTTTCGGTCACGCGTGTACGCTGCGACCATTTTGCACCCGTTTGTCGACCGTTTGGTGACCGTTTGGCGACTGTTTTTTACATGGAATATTACCGTCTTAATCCATATTTGAACAACTTTATTGGTTTTCTAGGCATTATTTTTATTATTTCAGTATAGTATATGCACCGGAGCACTAAAACTTCACCAATCAATATACATAACACGCAAACACCGAGTAGTCAATAATATTATTACTGGTTAAACTGAGGTAAATTGATGGCGCGTTGATAAATTTAGACTTATTTTATGAAATCACTCGAGCAATTTAATTGGCCATGGTAATTAGCCCACATTATATTACAAATGCAAACAATATTTATCTTTAACAAATTCTTACGCCATTACATTTTAATGTCAAATGATTTTATTTCTTTTTTACTTTGACGTCTCTGACAGTCGCCATTTGAAAAGAATGAAATGAACGAATGATTTTGGGAAAGTAGTCGCCAAACGGTAACAATGTGTGCACGCGTAGTGCACACTTCTGTCACTTTTGTGACCATTTGTGCCTGTTACCAATCGTCCCCATTTGGGTCGCCGCGACTAAACGTCGACCGTACTGCGACTAAGCATTGAGACCCGAAGACCTGTGTGTACACAAAATAGGTGGATTTGCGTAGGACAGCAATTCCCGTCAACTTTGTACAAAAATTAAGGGAAAAGTTAAATTTGTTTTTATTAATTCCTATTTTGTTACCAAGATTTTGTTGATAAAATGAGATTTTATTAAGTTTTATTTCGTCATTAAGGTTCTCTAGTATCTATATTTTCTTAATTATAACAATTATCCTGTATATATCTTACGAAAGTCGAATTATATTACTAAATGTTGGTAACAAAATAGGATCAATTAAAATTTGCTGACGTGGCATTGTACAAAGTTGACGGGAATTGCTGAGGAACGGCGACCGATTATGGTTATATGGGATGTCAAAATGACAAGCAGTAAGAGATTTCTTACGTCTCTATGACATAGTTCTACAGTGGCCTAGAGTTCCAATTGGTTGACTGTACCTATCGAAGATCATTTCTTGGATGGTAGTAATCTAATTAGACTGCTCTTTTGAGAAGTCTGTTTAAATATTGTAAAAGGTACTTAATAAACTGTCTGCATTTATAATGTATTTAATGCATACGTCGGGTTAAATAAGAGCAGATTTTATAGTTGCTCTAAAGAGTTGGTTCTTTGGCATACCCTACTTAATCCATCCATCAAATGTTTTCCAGATATTTGGTGTTGCTTTTGACCTGGCGACGTATGAAGTTTTCTTTTAATTTTACATCACAAATTACATGATTTATGTTAAATTGAAATTTTGAAAAAACCCCCGACCGCGACATAGTAGATCGATTTTCATGAAACATGGCTAAGAACACTCCCGACTAACTCAGCTTTCAAACAAAAAAAAACTAAATCGAAATAGGTTCACCCGTTCGGGAGCTACGGTGCCACAGACAGACACACACATAGACAGACAAACAGACAGACACGTCAAACTTATAACACCCCGTCGTTATTGCGTCGGGGGTTAAAAACATCGCTAAACCAGCGAGGGTTGTCTCGATACTCGTACTCTATAAAATATGCACCCCTTGATAACCATAGTCAAAGATTGGCCAACCGTCTTGGGTTCCGACCACAGATGTCATATATACCATAGATCAAGCAAACGTATCTACTTAGCGTGTCAAATGAACTCAGTGAAATCCACTGAGTTGTCCGTCTTTAATCGCAGCTTGCAGCTTTCGGGCGTCAATTTTTGTAAGTTGAAGTCAACAAAAACATTAAAAATGCCTCGTTACATGATATTTAATTGCAACAACATAAAACTTATCAACACTCAAGGGCCTGAGACATATTTAAAATCACAGGCAAGTAACAACTTCAGTACAAAATCTGACACGCTCGGCCGCCATACAAATAAATGAACTCGTTTCTTCTATCTAAATCTAATTCTGTGGTTCCGACTGCTCAGTATATCGCATACGAGCAGTTGAAAAATATTATTACTTAGACTGTTGTGTTGACTTGACTTATAAACCACTTAGGTACATGTTTCATTCTTCAGACAATATTATTATATTAAGGGCTTTTTATTTATGTTAACTTTTCCATATCAAATATGGCAAAGAGCTTAATGTATTATACTCGTATGGCTTGTATAGAATAGGTGTATTGTGTATAAAATATACGGATAACCAATGTATATTCAAATATTTGGGTTTCCTTTAATTTAGTCACCTGCAGTCATATCATAATGTTACCATAGATTAAGTATAAGAAGATCATACTATCCCATACATTAAAAGGGACCGCCTAAGAACGCGCATACACAAACCACACATAGATGGCGCCACAAAAAAATGCCTTGTTGCCATCGATTATTTGTAGATTGGCGTTAGGTGTCAGTTTCGAGCCATAAATCTATGTCAACGCCGTTCTTAGGCGGTCGCATTTTAATGTATGGGATGATATGATCTTCCTATATTTTATCTAGATGTTACTCAAATAAAGCCGCAAAAATTCTGTCGGGTACACTATATATCTTATTTGATACATATTTTTGTGGCCTCCAAAGAGTGATATTATTATTGCAAGTGTCTGTGCACTTGTGTGCACTTGTACTAGCGCGCGAGTCCATACTTGAAGTCGCGCTTGATGTATGGACTCGCGCGCGACAAGGCAAGTTGTGCTAGAGGGTCAGATATACACTAGGGGAAGAATGAGTCCGTGTATAGCCAGCAAAGTGGCAGCGGCGCAAGGTTTGTTTCGCTCGGCATGTCTGCATGGTGCCGTAGCCGAATGGCATTGCTGCGACGCGAAACGAAAACGAAACGCCGCGAAAGGCAGTCCGGCTCTGTCGCGTCAATACGCAAGAGCGATATCTACTAGCGTTTCGTTTCGTGAGCGTTTGTGCCATTCGGCTACCCTGTAGGCCTAGCACATGATTGCCGCGGGAGTATGTCGCCGCGAGATAGATCACACGTCTTCCTCTAACTGTATAAATGACACAAGGACGGGTAGTCTATCTCGCGGCGACATACTCTCGCGGCAATCATGTGCTAACCCTGCTGGCTAGCTCTCGAGAATGTCTCGTGTGTGGTAGTCGTGTGACTCCTGTATGTCACATGTACTTCCGGGAAGTCTCAAGACTTCGTCAGATCACCGCTATCATCATCGATCGACCACTATCGAAATATCGATCGACATATGCGTGTCGCCAAAATGTGATAAGTGAGGCCTTTTAACTGATTGCCGACACATGATATACATATGTATGTATATATTTCCTAGTGTATCTTTGGCTTAAGCGGTCGTAGTATATCCGAACTGTAGAAATCTCATGTAAATAATCAATGTCTACAATCTGTTATCCAAGTCAATAAATGCAATGGTAATGGCAATACCTAGTGTTTGATTTTATATCTTAGTATTTATCCATTTACCGGTATTTATTTGATGAAAGGGTGAAAAACGAGATCTAACTACGGGAAACATTTGCATTTTACTCTCTGCCAAAGATTGGTGAGTTGATTTTACGTCTCGGTCAACTTATTTTCGTATTGCAATTAGGATAAATTGTGTCGCTTAACTTCAAACTACTAGTTTTAGTAAGGTAAGTAAATTATATGTTATTATTCATTATAATCATTATATTTCAACGAACAGAGCCATACTCAATACACAATTTAATAAAATCGGCTCGATAGAAAAAAAATGCAAAGATTGGTCTCGAGTTCGTCATTTAACATTTCTATGTCGTTCAATTAGTAATTCACAGTTGTCTTTAATTAATATTACAATAACAAAAATATATATATCTAAAACACTAACGAAACATTTTGCACAAACAATGCATCTTTATATTTTATTTCAATATTTTTCCATACTTTTCGTACCTAGCCGCTCTCTTTTAGTGACATCGCGCTCTCACTTACTCCCATACGAATAGACAGTATACCTGTACGCTAGCGTCAAGGCCATTGGGTGTTGTCAGCGTCTTAACCATTTTGACGTTTGTTCTACTCGTTCGATTTTGAAATGTAATTCTTATTGTAGATTCGTTTTTGTTTTAAGTATGATGGCAAGTATTTTGCCGCTACCAATAAAGGGTTTTAAGGGTTATCAATTTTTGATTTCTGCAATAAAATACCGAGGTAGACCCAAACTTTTTTAATAAATAACTAGGCTTACAGTAATTCCTCCGGCTCGCACCAATGGTATCGAGACATACGTTACATTTACATACATTTCTATTGACCTCGTTCAGTTAACATTTAGGCTAACAAAGACACATTTCGAGGGTTTACTGCTGAAACTATTTTTCGTTGAAATAGTTTAAATTGCACATGTTCGAATTTCAAAAACCAGTGTGCGTATAGTATGAATTTTCTGAGATGAACGTTTCGCTTTAGCAGTAATCTGTTAAACAAAAAACGGCGTTTCGGCACGATAATAGTGTAGTTCTTTCGAATGCAAAAAGCTATCTCTTTCGTAGCTATCTATCTCTATCTCGCTTGCGTTTGGCGCGACAGAGCCAGACCACATTTCTGCGGCGATTCGCGTCGCAGAAATGCCATTCCGCTACGGGGCCAGTGCTCAACTTATCGGGTGTCACCAGTAAACCCTCGATTTCTAATATAACAACATCTACTATTGTATCCATTACGTAAAACAACGCAATAGGTATTATAATACCCCACCCATCATATCATATGTTCATAACAATTTTAACATTTTACCCTTTTCTTGTTAACTTACAATTTATTATTACTTTTGCCAGGCCTACGTCACCTCGCGGTCGCGCGTTAAGTACCTACACGCTAGCCGTTCATTCGAATGAACAAGTGGCCGAGGGGCGCCACGCGCCCGCCTGTGTAGTCGCGTGGCACGTACGAGGGACGTTAAAAAAGTAATGAGAATGGATATGTTCCTGTATCTTGATTTAATTTTTCTTAACTTGTCCATGTAGCAGTACTCATTAAAGTGAAATTGCATAATTCAAATTTTTATTACTTTCATTTGTTTTTCTTTGATATTTAAATAATTGACACAAGGTGGGGGATGAAAAGTTTCAGTAAAATAAGAGCATGTTTTCATGAATATTTGACATGTCGTGAGTTCATTTCTGACATGAATATCAAAAATAATCATACTTTAATTAAAGCTGGGTTTATCCTTTGTTAGTAACAGCAATAAAAAAGGTCGTATAGATACATTTTCAAACGGTACGGTATCCAAAAAAAATATAAGTGCTGTTTTGGGTCATGTTCACGATTTTTACAGATTATCACGAAAATTGAGAATATAGATTGAAAACAAAATTACGTTAGTATTAAAGAAGAACATACAATCATTTTAATATTAAAAAAAATGATTAGTTACAATAAGAACATTTTAAACAAACAAATAATAATGTTTTTGGCCTTCAAAATGACAGTCGACAGGGCCGAACCCTCAAATTGCCGAGGGTGCTGCTCAAGTTAGTGTATTTAAAGCTACAAGTGACATACCTAATATTGAAGGCAATATAAGGATCATTAATATTTTATACCCGACCTTTAAATAAAATTGTAATATTATCGCTACTCTGAAGTATAATGAAGTGAAGTGCTTACTGATATGGTATTTAGACTATCGTTAAAATTTTAATTTTTAAAGGGGACAAAAAAATTATAATTGAAAAAATTTAATATGTAAATAAATCACAAAAGAGTTACTTTTAATTATAAAAATATAAGGATACTTACATTCTTATGTTTTAATACTCATTATCATTACTTATTGAACGCCCCTCGTACCATCTATTCTTCTGAGTTTTACGTAGTAACTTTATTAGTATTAGTTAAATAAAGCGTAGGTGTTTGTCGTTTTGCGGGCCAGTGAAGGATCTGTTACGTTAGTAACTTATTAAAAATCTGTGCTTTTGCTCCATTAGTAGGCATGCTTCAATCTGAATCACATCTTTTAATACTACAATCCAAAATAACATGAAATTTGTCACAAGATAGTCGAATTTGTCGTGAGATGAGGCACATTTGTATTACAATTTAAAGCGACTTAAATCATTTAATGTTAGAATGTTTCAGCAAAAAATCATATTAGTTCAGAATGCCGTTATTAAAATGAAATCGAAATAGCGGTAGACAGTTCTGCGCGAGTTTTATTTATAAATTATCAAGAAAAGAGTTTAAAAAAAATTAATAGTAAGAGTTACAGTTGCCAATTTTGCTTGTTAGGCATTGGTGGTAAACGTACGAAGTGGAACAAAATGTTAAATATTTTAAATTTAATTTATTGGTAAATATTATAAATAGGCTAGTTTCCTACTAGTCAAATCAGCTTCTTTTTAAGAACTGTCAAAACCATTTGCTAATATGGAATTACTCTGAAATAGTGAGGAGTGACGTCACGGTCAATTAATTTACTTTATATCTTTCTCTTTGACTTATTAAATAGAAATTATGTTTAAACATAACTACTGTCCATGTTTTTCTTCTAATTATGTGGTGCTTTATTTCGTGCACTGCATACAATATTTTAATTTAAGTTTAGGAAACTAGCCTATTCTATGGATAAATTGAAACGGTGTAAGGTTATTAAGGTCAGCACGTATTGGTTCAACGACCTTCAAAATTTTCTAGAAGATGGTTTAATTTCTTTTCCCCTCACTAGCTCGGAAACACGTGTTTTGTCCTTTAATACCAGCGGGTAAAAACGCATCTTATCCACTAGTGGGTAAAGTAATTTGAACTTGAATAAAGTCAAATTAACTGCTTTAAAATTGATAAAAGTAGGTGAATCTAGTAATAAAGATGATTTACCACCTGTGGAACTACCGGAAGCAGTGATAAACGCATTTTTTGCGTTTTAGTTTCCTCGCTATAGTGAGGGGAAAAGTTTTGTGTTACACTGGGTGCAAATGCATTTTACTTCTCGTGTGTTAAAAAACTCGCAAGTTCAGGATTCTATTCTCGAAACACTCGCTTCGCTCGTAGTTCAACTATAGAATCCTTTCACTTGCTCGTTTTTTAATTCCACACTCGGCGTTAAAATACAACTTTGCCCCCTTGTATAACAAATAACGATTACCACCTGAAATAATACATATTGTTCAAATGCGTATACGTCTAAGGTTATTCATTATTTTCTATCAAGGACGATATAATACCGGGACAGACAAGCCCATACAAAAAAGCGTACCCCCGAAATGTATGGGCCTATTAGGCTTAAAACTAGATGGCGCTGTTTCTCAGCCTGGAAGTGGTCAAAACTATATTTTTCCAAATACTTTTGCGTTGTTATTTTTTGTAAGAACAAATGACATGCTTCCTTATTTTAATATCATGATATCACGTCAATACACATTTTGAAAATAATAAATTTGTAGGCATCATCATCATCAGTGTAGTTATGAGTTATCAGCAGGCCTAGCACATGATGGCCGCGGGAGTATGTCGCCGCGAGATAGACTACCTGTCCTTATGTCATTAATACAATTAGACAAAGACGTGTCATCTATCTCGCGGCGACATACTCCCGCGGCCATCATGTGCTAGGCATACTGATGGCGCTAAAAAACTGAGGTACGATTCTTAGTATGAAGATTGTAAATAATAAAATCATCCTTGTTTTCTATATTATGTACTATTATTTTTTGTTCTGTACTAACATCAACTCACCCTTAAATGTAACATTTGACACCAGCTACCATCAACATTATTATAATATTATACAACAGGAAGGACACATTTCTTTAATTGGGTGAAGCGACTATTTCTTGTCACTCGTCGCCATAGATACGGTCTCCTGGGTCACGGAGGCACACTGTCATTTTATCCCGCCAGGCGGCGCCTATGCAAGTGTCTAGGCATGTCACTGTCATTCATATGTGAGAGAGAAAAAACATATCATCTTCTCGCTCTCATGTATGGACTAATAGGGTGGCGCCATCTGTCATAACCTGTCTGCCCCCTCATTATACTCTGATTTTATGGCATGTAAATGTAACCAAATATCATAATATGGGTTTTGTAGCCTTTGTAGGAAAATTATAAGCCCTCTCTATAAGGCTGGTTTTAGTGTCGCACGGCTAATTTGTACACTCTGTTTTTATTGAATTCCGTTAACTTTAAGAGATGGTTCTTTAGATCAAATACAATTAATTTCTCTAAGAAACTAGCGTCTTAACTCTTACGGTTATTGAGTTATTAAAAAAAAAATACTGACCACGTGTGTGACAACCTTTACCCACTTCCCAATGTTATTTGTTTTGACATGTGCCGTCAATCACTTGACACTAACTTGAATATTATTCTTAACCCGTCGTCTGTGTCTGTCAAAAATTGTCATAAAATAATTAACTTTGATATAAATTTTTAAAGTCCCACGCCTTATGTTAGGATCCTTATCAAACACAGACGAAGGGTTAAGGGTATCTCACACCAATTAATTCATTTAGTATGTATGAAACCGATGATTTTTTTGCGAATTTATTTAAAAGTGATATACAGGGTGGTTCCTGATAACGACCCTAACGACGTGTCGAATTTAACGGAAAACAAAAAAAAAACACGGTGTATAAAGTTGATGTTGTCCTGTCCGCTTGACTCTAAAACGCTCCCTGAACTTAATACACAATAAATATACAAGAATTGCTCGTTTAAAGGTATAAGATTAGTCCGCGCGGTCGGTCCGCGTGACACTAAACCCAGCCTAAGGCCGTTTTTACATTAACCGATCCGATATCGGACGTCGGAAGGATTTTAATAGAAAAAATCCAAGATGGCGATATCGGTCCGACATCCGATATGGGATCGGATAATGTGAAAACGCACTAATAGACCAACTACCAAGCATGATATTATGACCTGCAGCCTGCAGCAGACCCCGTCAGATCTATCGAAACGGTAAACTTGTTCAAAAACATCTACACGCACTAACACTGACAAAGGCGTGTTCATATATTCGTACAGGTGTAGTGCGAAAAGGGTTCCCTTCGTATTTTTCCGGAAACGTTCGTATTTGTCATGCTAGTTCCATCAATGTCAGTACATCTTGTACTGAGACTGGCTGAAATAACATGACACGTTCGTACGTTTCCGTGACAATACGAAGGCAAATCTTTTCGAACTACATCTGTAAACACCTTGAACGCACTATTATATCAGGGGCCCATTTCTCAAAACTGAAAGTTACAAGCGGAAGTCTCTTTCCAACTTGTCATATTAGACATTGACAACCACTTGTAAATTGTTACTTCGAGAAATGGGCCGCCGATGGTGACTTTTCTAGAGTTTTTTTTTAAAGTAAGCTACTGTTATATCTGTTGTCTTGGCTGACAGAATGACAAGAATAAGTTGATTGACCCAATTATAACTATAAATTATGCTCAGATAATATTTATGTTCCCACTAAGCTAATGGAATAAGAATAATGGCACTAAGTATAAAGAAATTAAAATATTATAATAATTACATATGGCTTATTTTTAATTATATTTCGTTAATTTCAAAAAGTAAGAAATTTGTTATTTGTACGCAGGTTCCTTTTTAACATATAATGAAGAAGATACAGCGGGGCAAATTTCGACTGGGGGGCAAATGTAACTGGTCCATTTTTCCATGTTTTACAATGTTTACATTATTAAATAGAGTATCCAGCGGTTATACAGTATGTAAACTAACGAAAACCATTTACTGTAACCCGTAAATGTCCAGGTGATACTGAGAAACTTTTCCTATGGGATCAACCCCGAAATCACGAAAATATCTTCTGACAGTTTCATAGGTAGTTTTATTTTATAGTAAGTATTTCCTATGGGAGAGTAAATTTTTATTTCGCGTTTTGGGTGTTGGTCCCATAGTAAAAGTTTCTCAGTATCACCTGGACATTTACGGGTTACAGTAAATGGTTTTCGTTAGTTTACATACTGTATATGATAGGTGTGTTCAGTGGCTAAACGTAGAACTCAACATCATAGTGTAATAACATTTAATAATGAAAAAAATGGATCAGTTACAATACAATTGCCCCCCCCAGTCGAGATTTGCCACGCTGTACCTTAAATAATTTAACAAAAAATTTCGTAGTGCAATATTCGTTGTGATGTTCATGTAACATAACAAAAGTGCTCATGTATCAAATATGATACAAACCATTTTTTTAGAACCAGTACGGTGAACCAATATGAATCATAGGCCACTCTAGAACCCTGTCTTATTGACACCGTACATTATTGGCCATAGAAGTCACTTTTGACGTTGATTGTGAAAAGGTTCTACAGTGGTAGAATTCGAATTGGTTGACTGATGTACATGAAACTAATTTATACGAATTCAAAATCAACATTCCAATCATGCATTAACTGGTGAATATAATTTATAAAAAAAAACCTACCCTTTTTGCGGAACTATCAAAAATTAGAATTCCCTTGAAAAACATATCTCTATCTATACGAATTCATCTGATTTATGCCATAGATTAAATATAAGAAGATTAAAATGCGACCGCCTAAGAACGTGCATACACTACACTGTACACCACACAGATAGCGCCACAAACAATGCCTTGTTGCCATCGATTATTTGTAGATTGGCGTTAAGTGTCACTTTCGAGCCATAAATCTATGTCAAAAGTGACACTTAATGTCTACAAGTATGATCGAAAGCTACAAGACATTTTTTTTGTGGCGCCATCTATGTGTGGTGTAGTGTTTGCGCGTTCTTAGGCGGTCGCATTTTAATGTATGGGATGGTATGATCTTCTTATATTTAATCTATGTTTCATTTTATGTACTTTTTAAGACAATTCAGTGAACTACATGATTATACAGAGTGGAATAATAATAGGCCCTAAACGGTAATAATCTAAAACATATTTTCTTATGACTAATATTTTATTTATATGGATAAGATTTTTGCTCGAGCTTTTTTTGTGTAATTTTTCACGCTACCTATCAAATATTCTATTTAGTGACAGGAACATGCAATAGGTGTTGTGCTAGACATTTCCTAATGACTAAACGGATTTTCTAAGGGGGCTTACACCATAACACCAACACGGAATCGTAGAAGATAACATTAAGGGCCAGTTGCATCAATCTCATTTGACAGACACATCATCGTCATGCAGCAGACGAGTATGAAACTTCCCATACAATAAAATTTAACGAATGCTTTAACGGTGACAGACGGTTTGGTGCAACTGACCCTAAAGATGAATATATAAAGACAGTCAAGCAAATCTTAACCACTAAAAAAGGCGTCTTTGAAAACTGTAGAGCTCAGCGTAACGCATTCTCCACTCCAAAAAAAAAAGGGCTCAGTGGCAATTCCTCCATACTTAATATTATAAATGGGAAAGTGTGTGTGTCTCACATGTTTGTTTGTCCGTCTTTCACGGCAAAATGGAGCTACGAATTGACGTGATTTTTGAAGTGGAGATAGTTGAAGGGATGGAGAGTGACATAGGCTACTTTTTGTCTCTTTCTAACGTGAGCGAACCCGCGGGCAAAAGCTAGTAATTCATAAAGCGCGTGCCTTGGCGTTGGCGGAATCATCGATGAGCCATAACACTTAAAAAAATATTGAAAATTTAGGGGCGAAGGTTTGTCGTCCAAAGAAAATTTTAATTTCGGGTCTTTTTTTAGTGACAATACTTGCTTGACCATCTATAACAGCAGTCTATGAATCTATACCCATTTCTACCTAGCGAACAGACACTGGGGACTGCTGGGAATACACCAGTATTAGCGATGTTGGGTAAATTTCTAAAATGTCCGAATATATTATTAAAATTTTTGACACACCTTTGCTAAAGATCTTTGGTTCAGTTAAAAAGTGACATTTTGATTTTATATATTTTAAAGTAATATTTATGTACAAATACAACCTTTCGTATGTTTAAACAATCAATTCTTATAATTATTATTGTTCATCGTAAAAATTCAGGGTGAATTCTCAAAAGGGATAGTAAAAGAAGCTACCCAGTCTCGTTTGGAATATAATATCAGGAATCAAGTAGCTGCCTTTACCAACCATTATACCAATATCACCCTGTATTGCTCCTAAAACGATTAAGAAGATAGGGGACGAAGTCAAGTAACCGCTTCTCTATAAAAAAACCGTCTCAATTTTTGCCTCCGGGTATTAGTTATAAATTTCATAGAGAGATTTTACTTTAATTTGATGTATACACCGTGTTTCACTTAACACTAAAAACCTGAAAACAGTTTGTTCAGAATCGAGAGTAGAATCGATTGAGCTATATCTTGATGGGGGTAATATTTTTATTTAAATTAGTATTATTAATTATTTTTTACGTGCCCATTCTATTGTACTCGTAATACAACATTGTGTATATCGCATTGCTAAGAGGTTGTTTACCTTTTTTCAGTATTTAGGGGTATTAATACTGGCTGGTTACTTGGACGATTTTTTTTTCCGCTACTAGTTTGACGTTGTTTGTCAGTTTAATCTTAATGTTTATCATAAGTCATAACAAATTGAACTCGTACACATTAATTACAACCTTGTCATTTTGAATATTGAGTTTATTTGCTTACTGCGATTACCTGTCCAATTTGAAGTTTACTGTGACAAAGCTTTAAAGTGTTTTACAGTGACATCTTAGCTGTCTATTGGTAAACCTTATGTCGTTGCAGTAACGTACACAAATAAATAGTGTTATGGTTTATGATGGTAGTTAGCAATTACTTTATTGAGTGTAGAGCTAAAAGTCAAGTAGAGCTGTACAGAAAATTAAAAATTCAATAAAAAAAAAAGTAACGATCAGATTAAAAGATGAATACTCTAGATGAGTTTAAAAAAATAAAAATCAGTTGGGGTGTCTGAGGTTTTGAGTGATACCGGAAACACCGTGTATTATGCTGTCATAGATTAAATATAAGATCATACCATCCTATACATTTAAATGCGACCGCGTAAGAACGCGCATACTACACCACACATAGATGGCGCCACAAAAAATAATGCCTTGTAGCTTTCGATTATACTTGTAGATGGCGTTAAGTGTCACATTTATGGCTCGATAATAACACTTCACGCCAATCTACAAATAATTCGATGGCAACAAGGCATTTTTGTGGCGCCATCTATGTGGTGTGGTATATGCGCGTTCTTAGGTGCTCTCATTTTAATGTATAGGATAGTATGATCTTCTTATATTTAATCTATGGCTATGTACATGCTCCTTCTTTCTATGAATTAAAATAACTATATAAGACCAAAGTAAGTCAAAACTGCATGGCGTGTGTTGTCATATAATATTAAAGTTCAGAGAACATTACTTATAATATTCTTACCCTACATTTTTATGGAGAAGCGATCATCCACTACCTTCTTAAATCCTTTTTGTCTGACCTGAAGCGTATACCGATCAATTCTTCTTCGAAGTAGACTGCCCCGTCGCCTGCCGTTTCGGCCGACTCGGCCCAGCCTGACTCTTCCTTTCCTGCCGACGTGGTTCCACCTTTTTCTCCTGACACGGCTTAGGTCTCTCAGTCTTCCTGACTTCCTTAGGCTTCTCTTGACGCTTAAGTTTCACAGGCGGGTTCGGTCGAATATTCAAATCTTGTGGGCGTTGAGCGGGTTCCGTGTTACGTGTTTGGCTTCGAGTGGGTGCTGGGTCTCACAAGGGCCTCCTGGCTTTGACCATGTCCTCAGTAGCTTGCCACAGTTTGGTCTCCACCTCTTTGTCGAAGGGGTATTTGGAGGTATATTCGACGCAGTCACGGTAGAATTTTCCAGTTTTGCCCTCTATGCTGTAGTCGGTAGCGCAAAATACGACTGTCTCCGAACCCTGAAAAAATAAGTGTTTTTAATAAATAAACTAAAACAAAAAAAATAGTTTATTTTTCAATTAGGCATACTTATGACACATCATCACATCAAATAAAGCTACGCCGGCTCTAATCCTACGCCTCAGCCTCGATTTCAGTCCCCTCTCAGATGGAGGAGTGTTAATCCACTATGGGGCCGGCAAGATACTCGGCGGGCCATCTTCTTTTCAAATCATTACATCTTATAATTACCATGCATTAAATAACAAAATACAATTTAACATGAGAGTATTCATGAAACAATATTATCAGATATAAAAATATTATTTACGTCTGTTACAAAAAAAATTTCTAAAAATTATTCTTCAGATATGCTCAGTATAGTTATGACAAAATAATAAAGTATAGGTAATTATAATGTTGAACCTTGGACTTTCTCTCGTCACACCTCAAGCATTCGTAAAATCGTAAAATCAACATGTACGTCATACGTAATCCATACACAAGTACCTAAATACATAACTATGTAATATGTACATACATATAAGATACTACAATTTATAAAGAATATAGATTTAATTGATAAAAACTCGTATTGTCATGTCATTTCAGAAATTTCGATTATGACCTTTGAGATTTTTAGTAATATTATAATAGTGTGCCGGTAAAACCCCGATATATCTGTCATCATTGGCTACAGCATCATTGACTTCATTAAAAATAATAGCTGCAACGACTATTAACCGTTTCTGTGCGGATGACACGAGAGGCGTGTCATCAAGGTATTTTGCGTGTGGTGACTAACACGAGAGGCGTGTCATTTTAAAAACGATAATTTGTCCGCCGTCACAGCGTAAAGATTTCAAAAATGGAACACGCAACGAATCGGTTAAGAAGGTATATTGAAGGTGCAGCCTACGTCAACTGTGATGGCTATCACAGCCCAGCCACGACATAGGTCTAAGCGCGTCAGCGGTGAGCGGCAGCCATACGTGTGAATGAAAAGTCCCATCGCTGTGTCTCGCTCCAATGTATGGCCGCCGCTCACCGCTGTCGCGCTTAGACCAATGTCGTGGCTGAGCCGTCAGTGGCGGCTGGTGAAAATGTCTGCTAGGCAACACTGAGCAAAATGAAGCCTACCTTAACATTAGGTACTTTAATAGTAATCAATTTTAGGCAAGCCGGTGGGAATCGGCTTGTATGGACCAGCCGCTACTGATGGCTATACAAGACAGCTAAAGATCCTGTCAAAAATAATAAATGCACGTGACACTTGCCTGCTGAGAAGACCTCATGAACAGCAGAGCGATGGGAGCCATCAGAATGAAGTGATACCATCTCAATGAATCTCTGAAACAAAATACATACGTCTAGTAAAATACCTAGCCATTTTAAAATAAGTAAAAGTAGCGGCAGGAAACTTTAGCGCTGACCGTTATTGCGCAGAAGTCAAAAACAGGGGCCCGTTTCTCGAAAGGTACACAAGCCTTGTAATACAAGTGTGTTTCCATGACAACCCATACGATTTGACAGTTAGCGCACTTGTAATACAAGGCTTGTACCTTTCGAGAAACGGGCCCCTGGTCTCTCGGGGTTTACAGGGGGCGAAGGGTATGCGTCCACATGCGCAGTTATCCCCTCCACATTTCACTGAGAGCTAAACTTACGAGCCGCTACTTGTATTTACGGCTCAGCCACAACATTGGTCTAAGCGCGACAGCGCTGAAGGGCAGCCATACATTGAAGCGAGACACAGCTATGGGACTTTTCATTCGCACGTATGGCTGCCGCTCACCGTTGTCGCGCAGACCAATGTCGTGGCTGGGCCTTTAGAGTGTAGACGCGAAGGGTTTTGCATCTGATAACTTGATAAGGTATACTGACAAACTCGACATATGGATGTCGATAGAATAGTCGACTTTTAATTAAGCACAATTTTTTTTTAAACTAAGCCATTAGTATTTGTTATTTATTTCAACTTGATACCTCCACGCGTTTCTAAGAATAACAGTACAGTTCCGATTACTACAGTAGATTTAGAACGGTCCTTTAGTTGGATGAAATGGATTTTATCGGCAAGGCGAAGGAGTTTAAAATCAGAAAATTTAGAAAAAATGCTAATTGTATATTACGAAAATTACATAAAATACTGAATAAATACAAACACTTGGTTTTAATTTTGTTTACAACAATAATTAATACTTCTGCATATCATAACGGTGGTCCAGTACATCGTGTTGTTTTTATCGACATCGACCAAAGTGTGTGTCCTCGCACTATTAAGCTGTCAACGCATTTTTGCTCTCGCCGGCCGGGGTATGTTCATAAACGTCTTTATCTGTCATGTTGATTTGTGTATTTGTGAGAAAAGGACAAAACACTTTTTTAAACTAATCTAATCCATACTAATATTATTCTAAATGGGAAAGCCAGTGTGTCTATTCGTTTGTCCGTCTTTCACGGCAAAACGGAGCAACGAATTGACATGATTTTTTAAGTAGAGATAGTATGAGGGATGGAAAGTGACATAGGCTACTTTTTGCATCTTTCTAACCCCCCACTTCCCTAAACTGGGTGGTGGAATTCTGTATGGAGCATTTTCCAATTTTCGAATTTAAAGCTAGCTAAGCCGCGGGCAAAAGCTGTAACTTATAAACTGTCATGCCAGTAATAGGAATGCCAATTTGTCCACGATTCAATCTCACTTCTATAGGAGGTAGGGCATAGCGAATGATATTCCGCTTTGTGTGGTAGGGCACAGCACAGCGGATATTGTCTCGCTCGAATCTAGAGCCCAACTGGGGTAGTACCTCCGCCTTACAGAAGACCGCAGCCAAGCCAAATAGCACTAGACCCTACTCATAGTGTTGTGTTCCTGTCGGTGAGTAAGGCTGCCAGAGCTCAACGAGGGTGCGGTGTGCTGATGACGGGAGGACTTACGGAACTAACTTGTTCCGTTTATTGTCCTTTGAGTCGTCGGCAACCCGAACCCTCCTTAGAACTTGCACACTCCTTTTTACTGTGTACTTAACACAGCAAAAGGGAATGTACAAGTTTCTAATGGGGTGGCAACGCGTATGTGACACTGTTTGAGTTGCAGGCGTCCATAGGTTACGGTGACCGCTTTCATCAGGCGGGCCGTATACTTGTTTGCCACCGACGTAGTATAAATAAAAAAAAACTTAATAACTCGCGCATTATAACCTCTTAAGACCCAATGTACAGTGATCTGCAAAATTGCATGGAGAAATGAATGAATTCATTGATAAATTCGCCATGCACTTTAATAAAATAATAAAACAAATGCAACGCTTGTACTATGGGTGCTAAGCGACGATATACATACTTAAATAGATAAACACATACTTACATACATAGAAAACATCCATGACTCAGGAACAAATATCAGTGCTCCTCACATAATAAATGCCCTTACCGGGATTCGAACCCAGGACCGCGGCTTAGCAGGCAGGGTCACACCGACTGAGCCAGACCGGTCGACAACTTTGAAACACACTGTACATTACATTACAATGCACGTAGTTGTTGCAATTTAATTTGAAGCATTTCATTTGTTTCATTGCTTTTTGTAACAAACGATATTCTTACCAATTTGCTTATAGAACAAGGTTTGATTTAAACATAGGAAAACTAACTATGTTGGGCCTTATGAGGTTAAGGTTGGCATTCCTTCTGTCTATGTCACTTTAAACATTTTTCTCAATGAAAAATAAGCCTTACTGCTTACATATCGACAGTGGAAAGGAAGAACCCCTTAAGCGACATTTAGTGAATTGTACAGGAGAGTGTTTCAAAGTTTTCTTTTTGAGAAAAAAAATCATAACTTTTTTCCTATTTGAAATAGGTAAATGAGTTCTTAAGACGATAATCTTATTTTATTTTTCTCTATTTTATGAAATAAACATTTACTCCAAAATCTTACAGGATCCTGAAAATGATGTCGCTTAATTGAAAAGGTCCTCAAAATATTCCCGGAAGAACCATTTAAGCGACATCATCATAGTACTATAAAACTCACTGAAGCCACTTACCTTCTTTAACTTGTCTCTAAGATATTCAATTAAGCAACAGTCGCATGGGCAGTTAGTACGTGCCAATTTGAAGTGGTATACCAGAAATGAAGTGGCACTGAAGCTTTAGTAGTTTCATGTGCTCTGCTTACCCCTTTATGGGATACAGGCGTGATTGTATGTATGTATGTATACCAGAAATTTGAAACTAAATCGACACTTTTTTGTGAATTATAACGCTAGCTTTAATATTTTTAAAATATTTCATATTATTGAAAAATTTAGAATATATTTGCGGTTAAAAAAACGCTATATTGTGCGTTTTTTAAGGAGAAAAATAAAATACTTAACGAAATTAACGTGTATTTTTATTTTAATAAAATAAATCTACTTCTAATAAATAACTCTTAATTAAGTATGCACTTTTTTGAGATCACAATCATTTTGAGTTTATAAATTATTAAGAATAAGTAGCTAGCTTACTTATTACATACCTACTGCCGTGTCTTGCGTGGGCGACGGTCGCGCGACCGTCGCCGTCGCGTCTCATGCTTCCATATCGACAAGGTTTGATTTTGTATGCGTCGCATCGCCGTCGCCCACGCAAGCCACGGCGTAATACCTAGTCGAATCAGGCAGCGATCGGCGACACAACCGCCGCACTCCGGTGTTTAATAGGGTGGAGCGAAAAAACATTTTTCTGGAATTAGCAAACCTAATAGTTATCAATCAATGCCGTCTATGAAGCCTTTGTGCAAATTTTCATATTTTTAAACCAACATCTTCTGCCTCCGCATTAGGTTTGAAATTTTGAAAATCTCATACAAACCTGAAAATTCAACTTTTAGATAAAAAATGTTTTTCTGCAGTATTATGTTCAGTATACATTATTGATACATATTATTACAAAAAACTACCAAAAATTGCGAAAATAGCGTTAAAAATTGCCAATTTTCAGTATTTTAGCGGCTATTTTGGCGAATGTACTGAAACTAGACAAACTTTGGCGATTCTTGACGCTATTTTCGCAACTTTTTGTAGTTTCTCATAATGATATGTATCAATAACATATACTAAACATAATACTGCCGAAAAAATTTTTTATCTGAAAGTTGAATTTTTAGGTTTGTATGAGATTTTCAAAATTTCAACCCTAATGCGGAGGCAGAAGATGTTGATTTAAAAAACTGAAAATTTGCACAAAGGCTTCATAGACTAAGGGGCATTGATTGATAACTATTAGGTTTGGTAATTCCAGAAAAGTGTTTTTTCGCTCCACCCTAGTGTTTAACCGCCCGTTCCGCTGACTGAAGCGACCCACTGCATTCCTATGTATAAGTAAAGCACCATTCGCGTGAAATTCGCGCCAAAAATTGTTCACTGTACCGACATCAAATAGATTAGAACAACACTTTAACCGTTATCATAATATCATTTTCAATCTTCACTTAACCGACGTATCGCATTTATAAAGTATACTTTAAGCGACAGGTTCGGCCGCGGTAAGGAGTGTCGCTTAAAGCAATTAAATAACAACGTAATTTTTCGTAACATTCATTTAACCGACAACCGTTTTATTAAACAGTTTTGAAGAACCACTCAAGTACAGAATTCATGATATATGTGCCCGGAATAATCAATTAAGGGACATTACATCGGAAACGAACTCTTTTTAAAAATAGTTTATACGACTGTGGTAATATTGGAATAGGTTTTAAGTGACACAGATAATATTTTATTCAAATTGTGTATCGCATAAGGGGTGGTTTTTCAAATTCAGACCTCATTCGTGAATTACTTTAAGCGACATATAAGTCATCGGATCGCCGTGAAACCCAATTCTAACGACGCAGAAAAAAACGCTGATTCCAATGATATATATAACTCATTTTCGACCAAAATGTCGCTTAAGTGGTTCTTCCTTTCCACCGTCGATATAATAACTAACCGCTGTTCAGGAGTCAAATATATACGTCACAAATGATAAAAGGTCGCTTTTATCAGGTGAACTTAGATACTATGCCATTGAACATTACAGCGGGATTGTAAATACAAATTAGTACATGATTTTGCACTTGCATATATGTTTTTTGAATAAAACTTGCCTGTAAGAGGGCGTTTTCCAAAAGTAAAAAAAAAAAATCGAAAATCGAATTTCACCAGATCTGGACGTGTCTGTGCTCATTCTTCTCAGAATCACGAGCTGATTCGATCCTGACGATAAAAAAATTCGTCCTATTTTTTTTTTCCTTTTACGTCACGATTCTAGTATGAACTTACTACGTGCGTGACGTATTGGAAACTCGAATTTTGTATGGAAAATTTGGGGCACATTTTTTTATCGTCGGGAACGAATCAGCTCATGATTCTGAGAAGAATGAGCCCAAACACGTCTAGATCTGGTGAAATTCGATATTCGAGATTTGATTTGGAAAACGACCAAGAGCAGATACTTAAAATAAAATATTTTATACAATTTACGAAATATATCATCACATGATCACATCATATATGGGTTAAATTGTGGTGTAGGCGAGAGGCTGGCAACCTGTCACTGCAATGCCACAGTTTCGTTTTCTTTTAACCCCTTATTTGCCAAGAGTGGCCCTGAAGCTTTAGTAGTTTCATGTGCTCTGCCTACCCCTTTATGGGATACAGGCGTGATTGTATGTATGTATGTGTATGTATCATCACATATTTAAATTCAATCAAGGGGGAGACCAAGGAGATCGTATATGACCCAAATAAAGAAACGAATCAACGTCGTGTTGTATCAGAAAGTCAAAAGGAAGGCAGAAGACCGGCACTCATGGATGTTGCTCCACCGACAAGAGTCCAACTCTTAAATTAATGATGATGATAAAAGAGTGATAGAGAGAGATAACAGCGAAAACGATTGGCATGATAAAGCTGTTTAATAGATTAATATTATATCAATTTATCAGATCATCACTAATTCAGAACAAATTAAATTATTTTCATAGAAAAGATTAAATTTTATTTTCAGTAATCACACTATTAAACCATAGAGGAATAAGTAAGGGAAGTGTTCTAACTCCATGCGGGTTATTTGTATAGGCATAGTTAAGTGACATCTAGCGACAATCACGCGACAAATAGCGTGAATTATCAGTACTACTCGATACTAGGTGGCAACTGTGTCTCGATTGCCAAAAAAATAATATTAGAACAGTTTACAACTTATATTACAAGCAGAAGGAATTGAAAACAGAATACTGATTAATACTATTGTAATATTAGGTAAAAATTTTTGAGCATTAGACTCTTCGTTCGTCGCGACATCTATTGACAAGTAGCAGTACTGATAATTTACGCTAATTGACGCGTGATTAAATGTCATATACCAAAATGACCAAGGCCGCCAAATGTCCAGAGCTGGATTCGGACCAGCGATCTCCGTTTACCGGACAGATACCTAAACCGCTCGGCCATCTGGTTGTGGGGGATATCCCACAGATCTAACACTATACTATAGCAGAGATCTGTAGCACAAGGAAACCAAGAAAGTGTACACATCTACCATTGTTTCGTCGGGTACCATGGCGGGCGGGTGGTTTAGTGGTGAAGACATTAGCCGCGTAAGCTGAAGACCCGGGTTCGATTCCCGGCTCGGCCAGACCAGTGGGCCTTGTCGTTTTTTCTTTCGTGTATGATATCTATTTAAATTTATAATTTATATATATAGTAGTGTGACTACTTGAAAAAAGAACAAATCAAAAACTATTCAATAAAATAATTTGATTTGTTCCCTAGTTGACTATAACCTTACCTGAATAGATTAGTATAGCAGAACCCCGGGCACACAGTATGCACATCCACTCCAGAGTCTTTGAGCTTGTCAGCCAACGCGCGACCAAAGTACGCGTTCATGAGCTTAGAGTTGCAGTAACCTGGGTTGTTGCGGCCTTTCAGCTTGCCCTGTTAAAAAATGCATTGTAACTATGATATTCAATAATACTTTATCTTGATTATTTATTGTTTAAATTGTTTAATAGATAACTGACTTTTGCCCGCGGCTTCGCTTGCCTTAAATTCAAAAATTGCCTTAAATCAAACAAACTTCTACACCCCATTGTAAAGATTTCAAATACGAAAGCCCCAAGCACTTGAGTCGGTTATTAGGCGTTAGGACTAGGTTTAGGGAAAACAAAAGATACCTGGGGCCCGTTTCTCGAAAGGTACAAGCCTTGTATTACAAGTGCGCGAACTGTCAAATCGTATGGGTTGTCATGGAAACACACTTGTAATACGAGGCTTGTACCTTTCGAGAAACGGGCCACTAGCCAGATCCTTTTTCGGCGAGGTATTGTATAAAATGTACACTGAGAGAAAAAACAACAAGTTTTCATGTTCGTTCAACATGTTTTTTGGTTAAAATAGCGCCTACGTGCTCTTTGGTTCAAACGCCAAGTTAGATTTTGTTAAGCGTAACTAGTACATTCTACAAGTTACTTGTCTCTTGAATCAACACGTCGATTTTATAAAAGCAACATGACACATATTAAATAAAACTATGGAAACGGGAATTTACAGTTCATCTCGACGTTTCGAACACTTTACAGCGTTCGTGGTCAACGGGTGACTGAGGTAAAATTACAATATGCAAAAGCTACCCACATACAAGAAATATTAACGAAACATGACCATAAATAATATAGATTTCTTTCTAAGGCAGGTTTACACACTAACACTATTAATAATGCTAGTTATACAATATTCAAAAAATGTACCCTTACTATGTTAAAAAAAAACAATTAATCAATTAATCTACACAAAATTTACAAAAACAAACTGCAAATGTCCAACACCATACAACACAAATGCCTCACAGTCTTCGTCGTGCTTGTTCCATTATCAGATGTACTACTGGATCCCAAGCCGGTGGCAAAGTAAAGCCATCTTCTTTATTAAAGTTTGAATATTTCTTGATCTCAATGGCCTCGCGCAACACATTCTGGGTATATACCGCTTCTCCTTCGCAAGAACCAGAGGCTTATAAAACTTTATAGCATGATTGACTTTATCCATGACATCGAACATGAAACGTCGGGATGAATTGTAAATTCATTATACGCGATTTAATCCGTTTCCATAGTTTTATTTCATGAGTAACTATCGCGGTAACCGAAGACAATATTATGATTTATGACACATATTGTTTTAAACATAATTTGTTTGGCTGATTCAATCAATTCAATCAAATATCTTTTGAATCTTGAAACTTGAATCATCAATATTGTGTTTTATTCCGTTTACTAAAATACTTTCGTTTCAAACGGATAAAAACGCAACAAGTCGAACTTGTTAAATTCACAATGCAAATTTCTCTGTATACTTTCGCTTTAGTTGGAGGCAGTTTGCTCGGACGCCTGCCAAGTGAAGTGCTCATAATTAGGTAACGAAAGGTAAACATTATAAGTCCTTTTGTTAAGTTTCAAGTACAATCGGGACTTCGTATTTAAAATGGGCTGAAGTATATTTAATATTCAAATTATAAAGGCTTAGTTAGACGACGCAAGCTTATTACTATTTTACTTACCTTGCGGACTGTTGAGTTGAGTACAACTCAGCATACCAATCAAACATAATATGTATATAAATAAAATCGCATATGAGTTCTCGCACCGCGTGTAAACAGGCCCTTAAGTATACAAAATGCTTACCTGAACAGCCAATTCAGATTCCTGCTTTAAGTTCAAGTCGTTAAAGTTGATATTCCCTTTCTCGTGAAGCGTGGAAGACAGAATCACGATTCTGAAATAAGTTTAAATATAGACATTTTACGACCCGAGTGAAATTAAACAAAGTTAGAGATTAAACCGTATGACATAACATAAGATCTAGACAATGTTTCTGTTGATTGCTATAACTAATGATAAATATGCTTTGCATGTTACAAACAGAGATAATAGTTTAAATAATATTTCTTCGCTTTGCATAATTTCAAGGGTAATATCGTAATCTTTGAAGAAAGCGCCGTGTACTTTAAACAAATTCACATTTAAATTGATACCGTAAAATGGGTCTACTTTATTCTCTATATATATCACTTAGACAGTCTGTAATGTATAATTAAATTTTTTCGTAC
The DNA here is from genome assembly GCF_023078275.1 of Leguminivora glycinivorella. NCBI lineage: Eukaryota > Metazoa > Arthropoda > Insecta > Lepidoptera > Tortricidae > Leguminivora > Leguminivora glycinivorella. The sequence continues at coordinate 7,070,680 of NC_062998.1, read as the reverse complement.
GTAGTTCGTTAGTATTTCATTTTTGGCACAAGCTTTAATCGCCGACTGTACCTTTCTTTCAACAGTCATCTACTGCTCTCCGAGACGTTTCTAAAAACCCCTTACTCGATGGGAATACGACGTTTCATAACAGAATTCCTACAACCACCTTTCTGCTCCATCATCAGATCAGCTCCACGATACCATATATTGTATTGTCACGTGATCTACATATGTGTGCAAAATTTCAGCTCAATCGGAAACCGACATTTGGGTCAAATTTAGCTTCTACGTTTTGACCCAAACTAACATACTAACAAGGCAAGTAGAAATAAAGCTTGTAATAGTTATTTGTTATACAAGGGGGCAAAGTTGTATTTTAACGCCGAGTGTGGAATTGAAAAACGAGCAAGTGTAAGGATTCTATAGTTGTACCACGAGCGAAGCAAGTGGTTCGAGAATAGAATCCTGAACTTGCGAGTTTTTTAACACACGAGAAGTAAAATACATTTGCACCCGAGTGTAACACAAAACTTTTCCCCTCACTATAGCGAGGAAACTACAACGCAAAAAATGCGTTTATCACTGCTTCCAGTAGTTCCACAGGTGGTTAATCATCTTTATTACTAGATTCACCTACTTTTATCAATTTTAAACCAGTTAATTTGACTTTATTTAAGGTCAAATTACTTTACCCACTAGTGAATAAAATGCGTTTTTACCCGCTGGTATTAAAGGACAAAATACGTGTTTCCGAGCTAGTGAGGGGAAAAAAATATTCTCTCAGATGCTTCTGACCAACAAAATGATTGAAAGAAATATGAGAAAAATACTAGTCAATAAAGTACAGCATATTACACTCGCAAAATAAATAGTGAAGTAGCATGACATTATTTTTCTAATATTAAAATTAACATTTTCTCAAACATGCAATGAAATATTGTCTTTACGTTCCTTAAAATGGGTTGGGAAGTATCGCTTTTTGGGCGCAACAACTCGAGAGGACTGTAATGGGATTTCATATTATTTTTCAGGCCTAGGCCTGCAAAGTAACTTTTTTTTATAAAATATTGTCCTTTAGAGCATTTTTTTTTTATTTCATTGTATGTTTGAGAAAAGCACTATACATGCCTCGGCGTGAAAACGGATTCCCTGCCTCGTATCCCTATCGTATATACCCACTTGGCCGGAAATCCTCATTTCCCCGGCCTCTGATGTAATGTACTATTGTGTATCTTACAATACTTGTATGAAATATTAATTACACTTCGCTTTTAGATTATAAGTAGTTAGATGGTTTACTGGCAACATCAGTCTCAATGCTCTGCTAGGCTTCTTGTAGATTTGAGTTGGCAAGAATAGCATGCAAGCATGCATTGGCTGATAAATAACCCTTCGTCTGTGTTTGATAAGGATCCTAACATAAAGCTTTGGACTTTAAAATAATATATCAAAGTGAAATGTTTTATGACAATTTTTTGACAGACACAGACGAAGGGATAATAGTTATTTGTTATACAAGGGGGCAAAGTTGTATTTTAACGCCGAGTGTGGAATTGAAAAACGAGCAAGTGAAAGGATTCTATAGTTGAACCACGAGCGAAGCGAGTGGTTCGAGAATAGAATCCTGAACTTGCGAGTTTTTTAACACACGAGAAGTAAAATACATTTGCACCCGAGTGTAACACAAAACTTTTCCCCTCACTACCTATAGCGAGGAAACTACAACGCAAAAAATGCGTTTATCACTGCTTCCAGTAATTCCGCAGGTGGTAAATCATCTTTATTACTAGATTCACCCACTTTTATCAATTTTAAAGCAGTTAATTTGACTTTATTCAAGGTCAAATTAGTTTACCCACTAGTGGATAAAACGCGTTTTTACCCGCTGGTATTAAAGGACAAAACACGTGTTTCCGAGCTAGTGAGGGGAAAAACAACAAACATACCTGCTAGGCGCTGCCCGTTTCAAATGATCCAGCAGCAGGTTAGTAAGATAGAAATGGCCAACATGATTGACACCGATGTTGATCTCATAACCTTCCTTGGTCTTCAGGCCAAGGTTCAGCGGAGTAGCGACTCCTGCGTTGTTGATCAGCACGTCTATTTTGTAGAAACCAGCTTTCACTACTTCTACGAAGTTCTCGATGGATTCGAATGAGGCGAGATCCAGCTGCATCGGGATCTGTGTAGAAAAAGTCACTAAATTAATGGCATTTAAATAAAAATGCCATTAATTTAGTGACTCTCCAATTATCCATACTAATATTATAAATGGGAAAGTGTGTGTCTGTTTGTTTGTCCGTCTTTCACGGCAAAACGGAGCGACGAATTGACGTGATTTTTTAAGTGGAGATAGTTGAAGGGATGGAGAATGACATAGGCTACTTTTTGTCTCTTTCTAATGCGAGCGAAACCGCGGGCAAAAGTTAGTAGGTACATATATCTTAAGAAATTCGCTTCATGGTTTTACCCAGGTACAGCTCAAGAGTTAAGAGAATAATTTATTGTTAACTAGCTTTTGCCCGCGGCTTCACTCGCGTTAAATTAGAAAATTGCGGAATGCTCCATACAAACATATAATGTTTTGAAAAGAAAACGTCCCAACTGAGGGGGGACTGAAATCTTCTCGAGGCCCCCATTTTAGAGAAGTATTGGGGTAGAGAAGGAAAGAGACAAAAAGTAGCCCATGCCACTCTACATCCATTCAACTATCTCTCCTCAAAAAACCGTTCGTTGCTCCGTTTTGCCGTGAAAGACGGACAAACAAACAGACACACACACTTTCCCATTTTTAATATTATGTATGGATAGCCGGGTCAAGAGACCACACAGAGCGAAGCACGTCGCGAGGCAATGCACTCGCGCGGCAATCGGCCAATGTAGATGGGGCTCGTCCGAGACTGATGGCTCGAGTAAGCAAACCGCACGCATTACCTTGGCCGCGGCACGTCTACAATTACATAGCTCGATTGCCACGCGAGGAAATTGCCTCGCGACGCGTCTCACTCTGTGTGGACCTGGCTAATTCAGAAGAAAATTTAAACCTGAACTAAGTAGATTCTCTATTTCCAGACAGTAATAGGAATCATTTTAATTCTGTGGTGCAGTAATGTCTCAGATGAAAATAGTGGTAAATAGTTTTCACCCCTTAACAAACTAACTAAGTACTTGTACCTACATAATATAACAGAAATAAAATATTAAACAGTCAATCACCAAAATATACATTTTTACATTTTAGTGATATCTTATTTCAAAACAAAGAAAGGTTATTTGAAAGTTACATTATTATATAGATTAACAATACACCAGCTAAAGACTATCTATTGGTATGAAAGTCAAACTAAACAGGTATACATAAATATAGGTATGTTGTTATACAAAGATAATTTGATACACTCTATCACTAAGATTACAAATCTCCTTCTATAAAATACTTGGTATTATACACCGTGTTTCACTTAACACTAAAAACCTGAAAACAGTTTGTTCAGAATCGAGAGTAGAATCGATTGAGCTATATCTTGATGGGGGTAATATTTTTATTTAAATTTGTATTATTAGTTATTTTTTACGTGCCTATTCTATTGTACTCGTAAGACAACATTGTGTATATCGCATTGCTAGAGGTTGTTTACCTTTTTCAGTATTTAGGGGTATTAATACTGGCTGGTTACTTGGACGATTATTTTTTCCGCTACGAGTTTGACGTTGTTTGTCAGTTTAATCTTAATGTTTATCATAACTATCATAAGTCATAACAAATTGAACTCGTACCTAATTACAACCTTGTCATTTTGAATATTGGGTTTAAATTTGCTTACTGCGATTACCTGTCCAATTTGAAGTTTACTGTGACAAAGCTTTAAAGTGTTTTACAGTGACATCTTAGCTGTCTATTGGTAAACCTTACGTCGTTGCAGTAACGTACACAAATAAATAGTTTTATGGTTTATGGTGGAAGTTAGCAATTATTGAGTGTAGAGCTAAAAGTCAAGTAGAGCTGTACAGAAAATTAAAAATTCAATTTAAAAAAAAGTAACCATCAGATTAAAAGATGAATACTCTAGATGAGTTTAAAAAAATTAAAATCAGTTGGGGTGTCTGAGGTTTTGAGTGTTACCGGAAACACGTTGTATATTGATGCAGAGCAAAGTTCTAAAAATATGTATCTACATCTACAACCTTAACGCAATAAAGTTGTGTATAGATATTTGGCCTTTGTCTGAATCTCTATTTAATATCTTGACTGAACCTAGTACAGACATATAATAATATAGTAAATAATGTATATTAACTAAATACAGAATTTACCAAATACAAATATTAGTCCAAATGTTTGATTCCGATGTAACTACTGAACATTTTCAACCACATTATTCAGTTTATCTGTATCATTCTCACCATTTGAAATTCTTCAAGCTCATTAGCAGCTAAAGATGAATCATGTAATAGGCCCTAGAAGAAAACAGGTCAAGGACTTGCAATAACCTCGTAAGTCTCACTGTACTTGTTCAAGTACAAATCATATTCGATTTTTAAATAAAAGAAAGTTCTAAATTCAAAATCAGATAAATTGGGTCTATAATAGGGGCATTTTCAGAAATTTGGGACCCCCAATTAGCGTAAGTCATGAACAAAAATTAACTCACTGTCAGTTTTGTGACGATAGTTAAGCATGAAATATGAATAAAAATATTGTTTTTGTGTTAATTACATAAACTTTAAGCGATAATTTACATTCAGAATGTGAAAAAATTCAATTTTTAGACAGATTTTATGCTTAATTGTTGTCACAAAACTGACAGCGAGTTAATATTTGTTAACAAGTTTACACTAATTGGGGGACCCAAATTCTGAAAATGCCCGTAGGATAGTATTTTGCCACCACAAGAATACAACTTCTTGTCTCAGTCAGGATCTTTAGCCTATGCACTAACATCGTTATGAATGCCTCTTGGACTTAGCGGACATTGGAAAGCATATGTATATCAGGTTATGTATCCACCTATGTTACAGAGGCTCTTTTAAAAGCCGTGTTGGTTACAAAGACATTCTGTGAGAGATTGTATAGGAGCATCAAAATATCTATATTTAAAAAAAAAACAAAAATTTCGATAAATAATAAATTACTTTGTCCTAAACACTATCAAGTTGCTTACCAGTTCGCCGCCGGTCGGCTGAGACTTCCTTATTTGCGTGATAGCTTCCTTCGCCTTCGCGATGTCTCTGCACGCGAAGATCACTCGAGCCTTCCGTCTCACCAGCGCCTTGGCCGTCTCGAACCCTATCCCGCTGTTCGCACCCGTTATTAAAAACGTTTTACCCCTCAAACAAGTGTTACTTAAGCATTTTCCCCATTTTCTGGACCTCCATTTACGTATCAGTCCGATAGCCAAAACCACTCCCACGGGCACCGCTGCCGCGTATACCAATTGTTGCGAAACCATCGCGAGTACTAACACTTGTCTGGTTTCGGTTTAAATAGCGTTATATTTCACTTTTCAGTTATCTCGAGCAGCGCAGCGGAGATACGGCTCTTGAGAAAATATAAATGTCAAAAGTGACATTCGGCCAAAGGTCAAAGACTTTTCGTTCGGAAACTCGAAAGTGCTGTGCGCTGCTTGCCGATCTGTGTCGCTGTAAAAATATCTATCTAATCTAATGGTCGCATCAATATTACTTTAAAATAAACAATATATAAATGGGTAATTAAGTCATCAATGTCATTATTACATTATATATCTTATCTAAAGATAGCGGCTCCTCAAGGTGCATAAAAATTTCATCGCCAGTTTTAAATTTAAATCTTTATTAATAGTGAAATTTGAGCGCTTTTACTTTAACCAAATACTATATACTATAATACGTGCAGCTTCTGACGTTTCCCATACAATTGAGCGGCAACAATTTTACTAGCGCCATCTAGCGGTTCGAGTTGATCGAAGTAGTAGTTCAGACTTTTATTTGAGTAAATTAAAATAGAAAATGCTATTACTTGATCTACTTTAACATTTTTAGACGGAATAAAACAAAAAAATAAGAATTTGTAATTTTTTTTAATTTTATGCTGTATGAAACTAAACTATTTTGATCAACTCATGCCGCTAGGAGCGCTAGTGTGCCTGTTGCCAACTTTGGCACCGAGCTGCACGTATTAACTCGTAGAGTTTACATAGTATTTGCTTTAACCAACTTTAACTAATACACTCAAGCCAACATAAATCACGATCACGGTTTTACTTCTATATTACATAGATTGTGATGTTGATTAAGCCGGCTGCTTATGGTGCCATCAGTACTGATGCAATTCTCTTTAGTGCCATCGAATGTAAAAATAACTAGGTATGTACCTAGGTACGAGTACAGGGTGGAATACAAAATCTACAATATATTTATACTACCGACCTACAGTTTTAATAGAAGCCCAACGGATACTCGTAAAGGTAAGTCCAACGGAATTTCATGGCTGTCACTTTCGTTTCCAATATATTGAAGGAAAGGGACGTAACATGAGTGTTTGTGTATATAATAACAGCAATGTTTCTTACAGCATGAGGTGTTGAGAGAGCCACCGCAGAGCCCATGGGCGGCCAAACAACTAAACTCGGACGATTTCAATCAAGGCTAGAGATTATTGTAAACAAGTTATTTTACTGAGATCGTGTCAGTTTAACGTTTAACCACAGAATATATAATAGTACAAGTACAGAAGGCCCACTGGTTTGATGTTCACGAAATGCCGCCTTTTTAAATGCCTACAAAATTCTAACAAAGAAACGAGCCGCACGTGCGCAGCGTCGGACGATAGGGTTGCTGCTTATGGATTAAAACGAATTAATACTCAGATAAAATTTAATAATTACCATTATATTCAAGTCTTGGGTACTCTATATACAGTATTTATATATTTTTATTGAACTTTTCCGTGGGACTGAGATATATGTAAGATTGTCCTATTTTATTCATGATGTCTATTTAACTAAGCATTATTAGCCATTCCACACGCGGACATCGCATATGAACCTTAAAAAAACTCGCGACGTAAAGTAACAAAAGAAAGTGCGAACGTGCGTTCCGTGAGAACGCGCGCCACCCCTGATTAGGCCGCGAACTCGCGGCCGCCAGCATGTACTTGTAGCGCGGCGATAGAATCGCGGAGTGAGCCGCCCCTGGTTTAACCAATAGGAAACATATGAATATCACAGACAACAGGGGTGTCCAAATTAAAACAGTGAAACTGAAATTAAGTAGAAGTGCTGAAGAGTGCATATTGCGGTGTAACTTAAATGAATAGGTACCTATTTAGATTCTATGTAGATTAAAGATACAGAGAGCACTTTGAAAATTTCTATGTTTTTGCGGCAAGTTCTCTCAGCAGGTCATGTCAGCAACTCCTTAGGTTGCCGGTGTGCAGAGTGGTTCCCTGGCACCTTGATCGGCGGGATATTCCTGCGTTGGGATAAAGGTAATTTGTGGACCCACCAGCGTCAGTACGCCACGTCACCGTCGTAAGTCGGCTGCGCCATACGGACGACAGGAGCAACCGCTGGAAAGCCACGTCTCCAAAGAAAGTAACTACTCTCAACTAACAAAGTACTTGTTCGTTCCCGTGGAAATACTATAAGTAGAGTACCAGTATGAGGAGGGAACAGGTTTCTCGGGGAGCTAGAGGGACTTGATCCCTGCTTTCTCGTTCCTGGTGCAGAGTGCTCTGGTAGCTGTACTCTGGTAGCTGGGGAGTGGGGAGCTACTGCAAAGTTGCAAACATCGAATCTCTCTGTGACATGCGAAACATCAAGCGGCGCTTCTGGATGAGACTAGCCCAGGACCGGGACGAGTGGAGTAATCTAAGAGAGGCCATTACTCAGCTGTGGGCTATTAAAGGCTAAAATGATGATGATGACGATGATTCCATGAATTGGATTGAGAACATCGATGATAGGTCTTCTGTATGTCGGTGTACGAACTGGCAAAAATATTAGAAATAATAAACTGGCAACATGTGTGTCGTCCCGTTTTCTTACACTTATAATGAGAGAGACGGCACTACAATGTTGCCATATTTTAATTTCTACTATTTATTTACAGACTGTATGAAGGTCATTTGTAGGAAGGCACAAAAATGAAACACATAGTCTAGCTGGGGCCGTATAATTTAATTACATATAGGGACAACTAGATAAAAAATCTTTTTTCCAGATTACGAAAAACAATTTGATATGGCAACATTACGAATAAGTACAATACAATGACCTTTCCATATTAGTATGATGCGTCCATGAGTATATTAAATATCATTAAGAGAAAGATTATTTTAAAATGACAAATTAATGTTAGATTACAATACAATGTTAAAAAATGTCAAGAATATTAATTTCAATGGATATGTCACTGTAAAAGCCTGAAGTACGGTAAAACCTAGGTAAATAATAGACCCTTCAGCTGTTCTTTCTTTTGCATCTGTGTCAGTAGGTGATGCTTACGCAAGCGCGGATCCAGCTTCGTGCCCAGGGGGGGGTCACGTGGTAAAGGCCCGGGGCCCCAGGGGGGGGGGTCACGTAGTCTATTTGTATGGCCAACTTAGGCTCCAGCAAAGTATCGGTCATGACCCCCATATATAAAGTATAGGTCATGACCCCCATGCCCCCCCCCCTGGATCCGCGCATGTGCTCACGAAATTAGTGATCGTCAGGCTCAGGATAGCGGGTGTACATCAACAAATGGAGCCATGTTATTTATGTACTTTACCGACGAGAAAAGACAAAAAACCAGTTGAAAATAATATTCTTAGACAATACCAATGAGCGGACCCTTATATTTAATCATTTAGGTTCAGTTTCATGCACAGACAAGCATAAACTTTCGCCATTTAAATGATATCTATACAGCGCCATCTGAGGCTATAAAATTTTCTGCTACGACATTTGCACCACTTTTATAAAGTACCTTGTTTAAAACGCTTATTACAGCCTAGCAAAAAAGAGTTAGGTATCTATATTTTTTATCATTGCAACACTTACTGTTCTCAAAAAGTAACTCAATAGTTGCCACATGCAAACGGCGCCACTATAAATTCCTACTCTTTTTTGCCAAGGACACATTTTGTATTCTACAAGGTCACGAGGCACTTTCTGTAGGTAAGCCGGTCAACCGCCCTACAAAAAGTGCCCAGCGACAGTGTACTGAGTAACAAGCGGTCATATAGTGTTGTCTATGATGCAAAAAAAAAAAAAAAATAGAAGTTCACAGAAGCCCCAAATTCGAAGTGGTCTTGTGAGTATCTACTGTACAGCGAAATTCGAAAATCGGCGTCTGTGCGGTGGTTTTTGTAGTGAGGCCCGACCGGCGTTCCTACAACAATAAGTACAGTCAAGGTACCTATTAAATATAGTTGCATGACTAAGTGCCAAAAATACATAACGTTAACCTATAGGTAAGTAATAAAGTACCTATATAGTATGTACATACATATTTTTGGCAAGTTTTCCGCATTATATACAATGACTCGTTCTTCCGTTTTCGAGGTGTGACGGCTGACAGTAAAAATTCGATTTTAAATTTTCGCGGTAGTAGGCTTTGCAATTTTTACAAGATAAATATTTCTTCTTAAACTATACAAATATATTTGGATAAAAAAGCAGGGCACTTCAGTGTGTAACACTAATCATATAATTAAACTATAGAACAGCAAGATGAAATATAATTTTGCGCCATTTATGTTCGGTAAAAATATTGCGTTAGATACGCAGCATCTTTTTACACAGTTTTATACATTATGACTATTATGAGGTTATTGATGTAAGAACCCTTTCTCTAGAAATTTTCTAAATTTCCTGTTGTAAACTCTCATGTTTACAACAGGAAATTTATTTGAAAAGTTCCAATAAAGGGCTCACGAAGGGCTAGATCAAATAAACCCTTAAGGCCGCTTTAGACATGTGTTCATCACTGTATGTATGTAATACAGTTTTCTGTAGTTTCAAACTGAATTACATTGAAATACTATATGAAAAGAGTTAATTTTTTTTCTCTCGATTTATCATGCAACAATGATGTAATGTTTTATTTTATATGGGTGATATTTTGATAAAATGGGTTGTTCGATTCATACGGACGCCAGGTAATATTTTCTGCTGACATGCACAGAGAACGGGGCTTATTAAACCCACGTGATCGTTAAAATCCTCCTTTTAAAAAGTGCCAGTCGACTAGGTATAGCCTGGCTAAGAAGAGTAAAAATTAGAAAGTGGCAATATCGTGGTGTCGTCCCGTTTTCTCATATATATGTTGATTTGAAACAGACGATACTACGAAATTGTCAGTTTTTAATTCCCATTCTTTTTAGCCCTACTGTACATGTTTCTATAAAGCGATAGACTGTCGAGTCGGTCTTAACTGTAGGTACCTACTATAGTAAAATGTTTGGCGACAGATGAATCTGACAACCCCGAAACAGTTCCTTTTTCAACTGTTTTTTTTAAATTATATTTATTTTAACGCTTGGCACTTTCACCGAGTATTCAAATACGGTGTTAACATTTTGTGCTGTTTAATAATTTGAATTGTACGACTTAATCATTATTTTAACGGGACACCTTATACCTATAGAAATATCGAAAATTATAACGCAGAACATTAAATCTTTAAAAAAGGAACAGCTAGTTACATTAGGTAAGGAGAAGGCTGCAATTATATTATCATTATAAACGATTTGTTTTTCATGACAATAGTAGTTTTATAGTAGGTAGTTTTAAATAATAAATACTTCAGTTGATTGTATTTACCATTCATTTCCTTGCTATTGCAAGTAGGTCATAAGTCATAAAAATAGATGAAGGTATTATGTATAGTCTTGCCTGCGTCAGCAATGCCACAGGCATCACAAAAATCTAGGAAAAAGTTCAACATCTCATTTGTTTTTTTTTTGTTGACGAGTTGTTTGGCCATTAGATAGCGTGAAGAACTCGATAAATCGAGATAAAAATTAGGTACTCTAATTCGAATTGAAGTCTTATGGTTCAGTTCAATCCTTACCACTGGCCAAAGACATATGTAACTCTGTATTATAGACGGATAAAGTCTAAGAAAAAACGTATCTCAAAGCCCTAGAGAAAAAGGTACGGTAACCTAGATGGCGTTACACCTTTGGGGAACGCTCGGCTGGATGGCGCTAATATTAATATTTGACATTTTAACACATATCAACCTAACAATATGGGCCAAATTGTCAAGACTGTCAGAAAGTTCTAATATTGTGTCACGAGATGGCAGCATACTCGATTCTCTTTGTCACTGGCTTATCATGTTCTTCACGCCATGGATAAATCGTGTAGTGAATTTAGTCACATTATGATTATAGATTTTTTTTTCTCAGAGTCAAAGTACCTACTTACAACGTTATGTTAGGTTAGAAACATTTAGAAATTTAGAAATTTATTTTTAGATTTTCTTTAGCAGATTTAGATTTGATTTAGGTTCTACTCTGACTTGGCAATGTCACGTCATATTACATCTATACGGTCGCTACAGGTACTTATTGAAGGAATACTACAAACAAAAAGCGCCTGCGACCGTGTAAAATATAATATGTATTATGCGCTTGTAATGGTTGTTCCTCATCCTCACTTCGTCACTTGTTGACAGTGTAGACTTGACGGATGGATTTTATCAAAATCCGAACTCAATTACAATGAGGAGGCACACTCAAAGGTTATTGACAGATGGCGCCACCAGATAGTCCATTGCACATAAAGCACATTGCAGACATTGCACATAAGAATTTCAATATCTTCTATTTTAATATATCACGTCTTTAGATAAAAAAAAACTCTTATTAATACAAAAACAAAAAAAAAGACAAAAAACAAAAACTTAATTTCTGGCCGGGATTCGAAACCCTGACACCTACGATCTATCTGCGTACATTAGACCGACCTCGTGCGACTGAGCTACGCGGAATCGATACGCGCGCGGCGAAATTAAGGACCATATTTTACGTTTACAAATGCGAAAGAAAAACTCATGAAAACTCGAAAATTCGCGTTTTCCGGGATCTAAGGCTACGCTAGATCGATTTTTCACCCCCGAAAACCCCCACAAAACAAATTTCAGCGAAATCGTTAGAGCGGTTTCCGAGATCGTCGGTATATATAAATAAATAAATAAATAAATAAATAAATAAATAAATAAATATACAAGAATTGCTCGTTTAATAGTATAAGATACGTGATAGCGAGAAGATATGTTTTTTCTCTCTCACACATATGAATGACATTGATATGCCTAGACACTTGCACAGGCGCCGCCTGGCGGGATAAAATGTCAGTGTGCCTCCTCATTTACAAGAATATCGTGAAATCATCTATCTAAGGTAGGGTTGAGAAACTGTTAACTTATTTTATAGTCTCATATCAGTTCCCGTAAATTTAAATGCTAATTCTTGCATTAATATTTAAATATAATATATTAAACAATGTTATGCGCACCTACATACCACCACGGGCAATGAATAAGTAAGTTTAAGACTATTGTCACATTTCTTATTACTTATTAACAGAAAATTCTAATAAACAGTATAACTTCACATGTTTAGTAATTAAAAATGTTTTACACACAATACAACATTGTATAATAATTCTCTAAAATTAAACTATCTATCAAGTAATTTTAGTGCATCGTACATTCACATTTTACACAAAACGACGCAAAACAACTAAATGTGGTTGGAAATACGCAAATAATTGCTTTCAGCCCTTTTACTATATGGAGAAAAAAAAGGACCCAAGCAAATGCTCCATAGATAGATACTATATCTGGAATATTATAAACCATATATTATAGCTGGGCGTTTTCCAAATTAAATCCCGAAAATCAAATTTCACCTGATCTGCACGTGTTTGGGCTCATTCTACTCAGAATCACGAGCTGATTCGATCCCGACGATAAAAAAATGTGTCCCAAATTTTCCATACAAAATTCGAGTTTCCAATACGTCACGCTCGTAGTAAGTTCATACTAAAATCGTGACGTAAAAGGAAAAAATATTAGGACACTTTTTTTTATCGTCGGGATCGAATCAGCTCGTGATTCTGAGTAGAATGAGCCCAGACACGTCCAGATCTGGTGAAATTCGATTTTCGGGATTTAATTTGGAAAACGCCCAGCTATCTAAATAACTTCCATATGTTTTGAGACACTTATTTTACATTTAGAACTTTCTCTTATTTTATTGGTGCTTTTGATAATATTTGATGCAAAACTGGAACGACAGTCACTCCGGTTGCCGTTTTATGTTATGGGGCACTTTGAGGGCACTCTGCTTTCCTACAATAAGTGCCTATACCGATGCAATAAGCACTCTCTTGCCTGACTTGCGTTATTAATTTCGAAAAATACTTAACTTTTGTCATCTCTACTACATTTAAGTATAGTTCGTCCGGCGGTGTAAGAGCCAAAAGCCATAAAGATAAGCTAATTATTCATCTATTGTTAACCATTGTATGCCATTGTAACAAGTTTTATGGCTTTTAGCTCTTAAACCGTCGGACAGACTATAACTAATTTTTCTCAAACATGGCATGAAATATTGATGTCATGTGCCTTATAATTGGCAGCGAAGTATGACGTTGCAGGTGCGGCTAGGACGATTGATAGATAATGGAATTTCATACAAACCTTGCAGGCCAAGGCCGGCAAAGTCCTCTTTTTTAATTTCCAAACACAGATAATTGTGACATAACATCCAGGTATTTAGCCAATTAAAAAAAAAACTATAAGGGGCTTTATAGACGTGCCGACTGCAACTGGTACGGGCCCTAGACAATATTTGATTTTGGGTGCGTTTTCATACAAAAAAATTTTTGTTTTTTTATAAGCGTATACGGGGTATCAAAGGGGAACGAAAATTCGATTATTTTTGCGCTACGATGCACCGTTTAGGAGATACAGCCATCCAAAGTTACTATTATCAGTAGACTTTATTTATTTCATACCATGTTTGAGAAAAGCACTATACATACCTCGGCGGGAAATGGGGTTACCCGCCTCAGACCTATCCGTCTATATGTCTTCGGCCGGCAACCCCCTTTGTCCCGGCCTCTGTAGTAATGTACTATAATGTTAAAAAAATATGAATCTTCGTGGTTAAACCCAGAAGGCTTATTCTTAGCAGAAAATACAAGCTACATCGATTAAGCGGCAATTATCTCAACACTTGAATTGTCACATTTGCCTCACAGTCTGCTTCCATATCTCAATATTCCAATCCTACTTTTTATACAACGATATAACATCTGATTAGTTTCCTTTTACAGCTGTGACAGACGAGACGGGTGCACCGAACCGCTTTTAATGCTGTTTGAGGCCTGTTCGGTCGTGTGGAAGGTGCGTCAAGTAATATTGAACGGATTAAGGTCTCGATCCAATACGCTTGTCTATAGCTGATTTTATAATCTAATCTTGTGCAAATTGCCAGTAACACTCAAACCCTCTTACTTTTAGTAACACAACTTGGCAACCTTGGAACCTACCCTTCAAAGGCTGGTTCGCATCGATCAGTTAAGGACGCAGCTATCAGTGTGAAAGAGATATCCAGAACGGACCAAGGTCCTGCGTGCCAGTCTGTTGCACCTTTAGGGCCCATTTAGACGGTAAAGGAACTCGCATACGAGTTTTATTATATTGCGGTACTTGATGACTGCAAAATTGTATGTAACCTCAACAGTCCGCAATGTAACTAAAATCGCATGCGAGTTCGTACGCCGTCTAAATCAGGCCTAAATGTGTGAAGTGTAGTTTTAGTGTAGATGCTGATTTCGCTCTAGCCTCATTCCTTTGTTATATCCTTACTTCTGTATTTTAAAAGGCACGACGACCCAAAATATAAATTCCAGCATACATGTAATTTTGTGGAATCGCCTGTTATACTTAATTAATCCTAATACAATTGAAAAGTACTTTCAGAAATCCTCTCTATTTTGCATTTCGCTGTTCGGCATCATAAATTCGCCTTCTACCCAAGTTAACTTTTAAAAGTTCACTGTCTAATAACTGAGGAACTACTACGAAAAAATTAATTTTGTTTACTACTGCACGTTCTCATTTTTATACATTTGAATGCAGAATGCTGGAGCGACCGTTTTGTACGTATGATTCAGATTCATTTATTTCTTAATAAGTATTACATGTTTTTTATTACAACCGAATATAAAAATGAATACATAATAAGATCGTCAGAGGTATATTATTCAGAGACACATTATCATTTCACAAATTAAATATAGAAGAAGAAGAAGATCATCAAGCTAGCACTTGACAGTTTTCATAAGAAATTAAACTGTTTGCATACAACATATCGCGAAAAGAAGAGGATAGACGCTCTCGAGATGTGGTGCTGGAGACGAATGCTGGGTATATCGTGGACTGAGTTCCGCACAAACGATTCTATATTGCAAGAGATCGGCATCAAGCAGCGCCTATCTCTATAGCCCAAGCTCGAATCCTCACCTTCTTTGGGCACGTGTCTCGACGAGGAAACCTTGCCATTGAGCGACTCGTGGTTCAGGGCAAAGTTGCGGGGACTCGAGCTCGTGGTAGATCCCCTATGAGATGGACAAACCAGGTGAAGGCAGCGATAGATGGCCCAGTACATGTGGGCACTCGCAGGGCAGCCGTCAGAGAAGAATGGCGGAAAATTCTAAAACGTGTCTCTCAAGACACAGCATGATTACCACGATCACTCTGTCAAGTGTGATACGCAGAAGAAGAAAAACATATTCAAATATTCACTGCCAACGTCGCCGGGTCCCAACCTTTTACTAAGGGATTACAAAAAGAGATGCCACCGAAAGGGTTAACGGCACTAAGCTAAACAGACGACCGATACGAAGAAGCACATACCGTCTCTAACATATCATACTCGTTCATCCTCTGAAAAATCTCTAAACGTGACCTTATCGAACATCGCTCATAACGCCGTAAGCGCCATCGACAATAAGGTCCCTTTACCCAGATAACGTCACAAATATCTTGTAGTATTTTTATATACTTGTTGGCGAAAAGTTTTGACTAGCAAATTCTTGGTTTTCAAAAATAATGTGTTTGACATTTGTTAGGTACGGCCTCTGAGCCGCTCTTTGGGGCAGTGTATTAATTCTGCACGTCATCACCGTTTCCTATGAATATATACTTATGTATTTTATGTTAAGATCGCACCAATAGCCAAATCAGTAATTGGGATATGTGAGACATAATAGGTTTATTTATTATTTTGGCAGATAACCCTTAACTAATATGGATGTAGTAAGAAATCTTATATCTATTTACTCAACTCGAAGACGTCGCTTTACATAGGTGTTGAAAGCTGATGCTTTGAACGGTCGACGCCGACGTCTATAGTCGTCACTTTCCCGTCGACCGGCGTGGTGGCTTCCACGTCAGTGTCCGGCATGACTATGCACATAAACGTCTTCCCACTGGTAGCGTCTCTGGGGTAAAAAGTCATCGGAATGAACCTATCGCTCGTGCCGTCCACGTACGCCGCTAACCTAGAATACACTTCAGGGAAGTGCTTCTTCAAAGTCACTCCACGTTTCTCTAGTTCTAGAAGAATATTGTTGAAACAAATCTCTCGGAATTTGTGAGCGGTTGCTGCGTTCTTCTCTCCGGCGACTTCTAACTTCGATGTCAGAATGAGGGTCTCTCTGTCCTCCGGCGCAGTTTTACTGTCCCTTCTGTATCTCCTGCGATTCTGTTCTTGGATAGAAGCGGTGACGGATTTGCTGAGACGGAGCTTCGCGCAGCGCGACACCATCTGACGTTCCCACTTAACGGCGCCTTTAGTCGGAACCTCGCTAATAATACAAACGGCCACATATAATATCACTCGGGTCTCGGGGTTGTACGCTTTGCACAACCTCCCCACTTCCGTGTAAAGTTCGACGCCCATCTCGTTCGGCTGAAGCGCCGTCCACTTGACGAACTCCGGCTCGGTGAGGTACTGGTAGCCGTGGGTGACGAACTTCTCGGCGGCGTCGGTGCTCGTGAAGAACACCTTGACGACGCCGCGGCCCTGCGCCAGGTATCCTTTGTGACCGGCGTTGCTAATTTGGTTGCGGGAGTCCTCGTCCTCCTTGGCCGCCGATATGATCTGCCTGCACAGCGCGCTCGCTCGCGAGTGTAAACACAGTTTTCTATGCTTCTCCCAATGCGCTCTCCGGCACTCTTTAGAGCAGTACATGGTGGAGCAGTTGTGGCAAGTTTTGTAGTGTCGTTTTGCGTCAGCTAAAGGTGCCTTGGAGCCGCATTTGGGGTATTTGCACTTGACGACGGGTTCCTCGGCGCTGTTCTCCGTGAGTATGGAGGCGAGCGAGGCGCGCGAGTCGTGGTGCGCGGACTGTAGGTCGGCGGCGGCGGGCCGCTGCGCGTCGAGACTGGTGCGCCGGTCCAGCGACGCGCTGGGGCACGCGAAGGGCTCACTCCTGCGCCGAGGCTCGCCCATCGCCGAACGCGAACGCACATGCATCGCTGCGGGGGTATCAACTGAATTCTTGCCTGAAATCACATGGCACTCATAAGTCGACATCTACGTTTTATTCAATATAACAATTTTATGAGATGGTCGTGATCTTTGGACTCAGAACCATTTAAATAGTAACATGTACCGGGCGTTGGCATACTAAACATTCCGTGCGGTGAATGCGAAACCGTTTTTCCTGCCTACCTTTAGGCTTAATATTAAAGTAACTGGTTAAGCATTTCCCTATGGTGTAAAGTGAGGTCATTGCTCATCGATGCTAGTGCTTTAAAAACAGAATACGCATCAACTATTCATAATACAGCTCACTTTCAAGAGCACTCTCACTTTACCCCACAAGTACGCCAACAGAAAAACAACAACTAACTACGGGGCATCGAAGCCAGGGTACAGTCACATGCGGCGGTCCAGGTACGGCTATAAATGTGTGTGGATGAAATAAGTAAGAATTGGAACGGTGGGACTTACATATCGTTCCTACCTGGTCGGTCGGGCTCTGGGCTGGGGTCTGTCAGGGAGCTGGGGTCCTCGCTCGGAGTACTGAGGAAGCGAGAGGCTGGGGAGACACTACTATGCCCGCTGCTTGCTAGCTGCTCGTAGCGGGGACTCTGAAACGTTGGACGAGCGATTAAACACTTAATTCATGTCACAATTCCTTATAAATACTAGATTACTCGTGCGAGTGATAATTTCAACCTATGTACTGGCATCTGCCGCGATTGTATATCACTTTCTCTTTCATATGAATTTTAACATAAAATATTTGTTTAAGTATATCGAACTCTAATAGGTGTCAACCATAGAACTGCCGTAAATGGTTGCGTATGCGGTTAGGCCTAGTATGCATAGAAAAGTTTCGCAGTCGCTTTTGCAGGTCGAGATTGAATCGTAATTAAATCACAGCATTTATCATATATTTCATGTTATCAACTAAGGCACAGCGGGACAATTGAGGTCTTTTCAAAAGGACTTATTTCTATAAGTCAACAGAGGTTATTTTTATCTATGTCTTCCTAGAGAAATAACCCTTGTTGACTTATAGAAATAAGTCCTTTTGAAAAGACACTCCTCAATTCTCGACTGGAGGCGATTCTCGACATTATTAAACAGTGTCCACCGCCGGTTATATATGGTAGGCGTGTTCAGTGGTTTGTTTAACTTATCGGGTTTCACCAGTAAACCCTCGCGGTATATAAGCGATTTGACCGACCGGTCTGGCGTAGTCGTTAGTGACCCTGCCTGCTACGCCGCGTCGCCGCGGTCCCGGGTTCGAATCCCGGTAAGGGCATTTATTTGTGTGATGAGCACAGATATTTGTTCCTGAGTCATGGATGTTTTCTATGTATATATTTAAATACTATATATATCGTTGTCCGAGTACCCACAACACAAGCCCTCTTTAGCTTACCGTGGGCCTCAGTCAACCTGTGTATGAATGTCCTATAATAAGATCATACCATCCCATACATTAAAATGCGACCGCCTAAGAACGCGCATACACTACACCACACATAGATGGCGCCACACAGATAAAAATAATAACAATCTGTGTTGAAAAAATCATTGCTCTATCTTCAAAAACCAGGGAGGAAATAGTCGAGAGCGTTTGTATGGAGAATTGACCCCTACCGTATCGTCTTAAAAAAGTTTTACGGAAAAACCATAATCGACAGTAGTCCGACAAAGTGGGACGTTTTACTAAACACTCACATATTTAGGATTAAGTACTTTAGTTATAAGATGCTTGTTTCTTTTTTAATATATGTGTACCATATTGCAATACCCTGTAGGGTATCATGTTGCTATGTAACTATTGTACCTAGTGAAAGATCTGTACACCAACATGAGAGCAATAAAAATTCTATTCTATTCTATTCTATTCTAAAAGTTATCTGTTACCCATAGATATAATTACACTCAACATGAAACTTTGAATATTACCCAATCATACACAATTTACCGGTATCGATATAAAAGTTATGATTGGTCATTAAAAGTTTTGATTGGCGAAAATAAAATTCTATCATGTCAAACGTCTTGCACGGCATTTTAAATGTACTGGTAAAGACGCCCAGGGTAAGTAGCCGAATAGCACAAACGCACACGAAACGCTCACGAAACAAAACGCTCATGAAACGAAACGCTCGTAGATATCTATCTCTATCGCTCTTGCGACAGAGCGTTTCGCGGCGTTTAGTTTTCGTTTCGCGTCGCAGAAATGCCATTCGGCTACGGCACCTGGAGTTCTCCAAACGGTTACCATGACCCCCCACCCCCTTCTATCTAGGTGGGGAACGACCCGCTTTAGATGTTTGTCATTATCGGGGACGCGTGCATTGGATTGGTTCGTATCATTGTACCTAGCATCAGCAGCTGGTCCATACAAGCAGATTCCCAACGGCTTGCCTAAAATTGATTACTAGTAAAGCATCTAATGTTAAGGTAGGTTTCTTTTTGCTCAATGTTGCCTAGCAGAAATTTTCACCAGCCGCCACTAGTACCTAGTCTAGTAAGATCTGCGGGCGTAGTACACTAGTGTGATAAACTTTATCGCATCGGCGCGTCCCTATCGCACTTACAAATGCTGCGAAAAAGACGGCCTGGCGTTATATCGTTTATCACGCGACCGTGCTTGCCAGCCTGTACACCAACATAAGTGCAATAAATAAATATATATATTGGGGACACCTTACACAGATCAACTTAGCCCCAAACTAAGCAAAAGCAGATTCTATTATATTCTAATGTATCAATAAAAGTTAGATAAGACAAATTTGGACGTCATCGTGAATTCCACGATCTATTCAGGCGTTTTAGCAAGGCGGGTATCAAAAGACATCCAGTCCAGCAATTCAATAGGTAAGTACTAAGTACGTTGAGGGGCAATATAATTTATGCTGGGCTTTAGACGGTTTCCTTGAATTTCTATTTTATTTCTATTCAGAATCACGAGCTCTTTCAATCCTAAACGAGAAGTGCCCTAAGGATTTTATTTCCATTCCGTTACCATTCGTTGTAGTAGGTCTTGCATGGCGGTTACGGAATAGGAAATTTCAATAAAGGTACATTTTCCCCTAATAACTAATAGGAGGATAAGTAAGATGTAGGTGTTTAAATTTTCAGTTGTACAGTTGATCGAATCAAGGTTTGATGAAATGAACATCGATATATTCATCGGTCAATATCAGAAAGGGTCAATCCGCGGCAAGAGTAACATGAGTCACGTTTTTAGGGCGTTCCATTTATTCACGACTAGCTTTTGCCCGCGGCTTCGCTCGCGTTAGAAAGAGACAAAAAGTTGCCTATGTCACTCTCCATCCCTTCAACTATCTCCACTAAAAAATCACGTCAGTTCGTCGCTCCGTTTTACCGTGAAAGACGGACAAACAAACAGACACACACACTTTCCCATTTATAATATTAGTATGGATGCAAGTTCAAGTGCTACTTTCCCGATATATGCATAGATCCTTTGATTTGCAGCTGTAGTTACAATAAACAATCAATGAAGTCGTGACTCACGTTACTTTTACGTGGATTTACCCGAAAGCTCTAAAACATTGAGTAACTTGTTAGGTAGGCGGGTGGAACGACATCAAAGGCAGCTGTTTGCAACGTTACTTCACTTTTGTTTTACTTGCTGCTCGAAGGAACTTTAATTAAGTGTTTCCTGAAGAACTGTTCACAGTGCGAAGTTTAAAACAGTAAGAGAAAACACGGTCTAATTAAGTCAGTAATAATTTTTAAGAACCGCTGCTTTTGGGGTTCTGGTGAAATGTGTATTTTTTTAAACTGCTTTTAATGTAAATATTTGATTATTTGATGGGAATACAAATGAGTATACGATACGTATACCGTTCAGGTTTGAGGAGTCTCCTCAATTTCTCATGAATCCGATATCCAATTATAAGAAATCGAGCTTGACAAAATTTGTCTTGAAAACTCAATATGCTTAACAAACATAACAAAAAGAACAAATCTCCTAATATGAGCTATGCATCGCTGAGGAGTTCCGTTCTGATCATCATCAAAAGTTCAACTTCATCAAATGTCACTATTGTTCATGTAAGTACTTTTCAAAATCGGTCCAGAACTGAGGGAGATATCGAATAACAAACATTTAAGGGCATTTCTCAGGAGGCGCGTTTTTACGTGTCCGGGGCAAAAAACGTCAGAACGGACTGTTATAAAAATCTGAATTAATTCAGGCATAATCTTTAGTCTCTGTTAATTTGCAAAACAAAAAATCATAACTCAAGATGGAGTTGTTGATCGCAGTTGATATCTAGATATTCACGTATAAGGTGTTAGTTAACCTATCATATTTTCTATATAAAAATAATATGTTAGCTAAACTCATCGAGTAAAGACAAATTTACGATGTGTCCCGGGCTAGTGACTGATTTCGGTGTAATTTGTTAAACATGACAGTACTCTTACAAATTAATAGATCAGGGACGTAGTAGCACAAATATAGTTAGTTTTAGCTATGTTTTAACCATTCAGTGTAGAGGAGATGAAGTACCGTTTTATAAAGGGGACTTTTTGAAGGTTTCTCAGTCGTTCGCAGGGTGTGGTCCCATGTTTTTTAAGATTCGGTGGATCAATTTACTCCCACAGTTTAGGTCAATTTGTCGTTATGTAAGGTACTAATAAATCCTTGAAAGTATATTATTACGTCATTATGACATCTCCTCTGTATCATGCATGCTATTGCAGTTATCTCCAAAAAAGCTATAAAATTTGATATCAGTGGAGTTGATTTCCGTGGTTTCGGTGGATTTTTTGACCACCGATATCAAAAAAGTGACCACCGACTTCGATTGCCACGTTGTAAACTGATTAAATGTCCATTATTTTCTAATATTTCATACTTAAATAGTAGGATATACCTTGTAAAAACATAGAACTATGTTTCTAAGCAAATTAAGCCACTCTATGGATACAAAATTCTCTACTGGATAATGACTAGCATATTACCATGTTAAATTTAGTAAAATTGCGCGATTATGAGCCTTTTTACATGACCTGTCATCGAATTAAAATTAAAAATATCAATACATTGAATAATAAGTTACATATTAAGTTGAAATGTGGAATAATGTATAAAAAATTGAATTCGGTGGCGCAAATTGATTACAGTGCCCATACATAATTTCGGTGATTTTAAAATGTCAGATTTCTTACAAACTATAAGGTTCTAATGGAGGCATTCACCACCAATATTTTTTATATTTAGGCTAAATTTTAGTAAATTGACTGACATATCAATAAAGTAGTAAATAAAAATCAGCACCGAAATCAGGCACCGAACGTCATCCCTGAGAACCGCCCTTAAAAACACCGTGAAATCCGAGCAGCAAGTAACTTATATCTAAACTCTCAAGGACCTAAAAGTAGACAGGAGGGTAGGTAGATCCCAGTGGCGGAGCGTCGATACAACTCGATTCCCAACGGGTTACCTAAAATTCTTCAGTATCTGTAGAAGTCCTTACAAAACAGATCCTGAAAACACCTCCGGCTTAACCAACGAAAATTTTCACGCCACGCCACGCCACGCCACGCCACGCATCCGCTATCTATAGGTGGTCAGAAGCGGTTCTATTGTAAGCCACTGTTTGAACTATCTGCATACTGTGACATTTTCTTATTAAGATCACTTTTGCTGCCTAGCTCGGACCTAGTTTATTTCGCCCGCAGGTAAAAGATAATCCAAAGCGACTTATGATGAATATTCTGAGTAGAAAAGTATTTCTTATTTAAGCTTGAAGTACAAGAAAATATTTCTTTTACTTATTTCATCTGTTTGCTAAAAGGTTTTCTGTTACATTGTATTTTAGAACTTCGTGCAATCAACAAATAGATGATGGAAAACTAAATGAAGTTGACAAGTTTTTCATGTAAGGTAGGTACAGCGTGGCAAATCTCGACAGAATGGTCCATTGGGTTTATTAACAATTCGTCGAATCAAGTTTTAACATAAATAACTGCTTAATAAAGGCTATAAAGGGAAGCACAAAGCCGTTACGGAAAGCTCAAATTGATGAAGGTACATCGGGGCAAAACTCGACTGGGGGGCAATTGTAACTGATCCATTTTTTCCATTATTACACTAAGTATGTTTTCTACATGTATCCACTGAACACGCCTACCATATATAACCGGTGGACACTCTATTTAATAATGAAAACATTGTAATAACATGGAAAAAATGGACCAGTTACATTTGTCCCCCGTCGAGATTTGCCCCGCTGTACCTTACCTAGCCGTTGGATTGTAGCCTAAGTATAGTTAAATTAGTTAAGAGTCAATTACGTAATGTGTGTTTCGAACTCCAATTATTAGGAACTAGCTTTTGCACGCGGCTTCGCTCGTGTCAAATTCGAAAATTGCGCAATACAAACGTTCACTCCCCATTTTCGGAAATTGGGAGGTTCGAATGAGACAAAAAGTAGCCTATGTCACTCTCCATCCCTTTAACTATCTCCACTTAAAAATATCACGTAAACTCTTCTGCAAACAATCAGACACTTCCCCTTTTTAGGGTTCCGTAGTCAACTAGGAACCCTTATAGTTTCGCCATGTCTGTCTGTCCGTCCGTCCGTCCGTCCGCGGATAATCTCAGTAACCGTTAGCACTAGAAAGCTGAAATTTGGTACCAATATGTATATCAATCACGCCAACAAAGTGCAAAAATAAAAAATGGAAAAAAATGTTTTATTAGGGTATCAGCCCCCACTTTACATATAGCCCCCTATATGTAAAGTGGGGGCTGATATTTTTTTTCATTCCAACCCCAACGTGTGATATATTTTTGGATAGGTATTTAAAAATGAATAAGGGTTTACTAATATCGTTTTTTGATAATATTAATATTTTCGGAAATAATCGCTCCTAAAGGAAAAAAAGTGCGTCCCGGGGCCCCCTCTAACTTTTGAACCATAAATTTAAAAAATATGAAAAAAATCACAAAAATAGAACTTTATAAAGACTTTCTAGGAAAATTGTTTTGAACTTGATAGGTTCAGTAGTTTTTGAGAAAAATACGGAAAACTACGGAACCCTACACTGAGCGTGGCCCGACACGCTCTTGGCCGGTTTATAATAGTAGTATAGTATGGAAGTAAGGATTCTAGGAGACAGAGTAAAATATCAAAAAAACCTATGAACTCCTATGAATTCTTCTTCTTTTAATCGTGTTACCCTCTGCTAGGGTGTACAGGGCATGAATCATATTCTTCCATTGACTTCGGTCTTGGGCAGCTTTGGTAACCTCCTCCCAGCCCATAATTTTTAACTCCCTGAGTTTGCCGGGTATATTTCAGGTCAGGGCACTCACTTTTGGTAAGTGGGTATCGAATGTGGGTACCACACATTAGAATAGGCTAGTTTCCTATACTTCAAATAAAATACTGCAACGAAATAAAGCACCACGTAATTAGAAGAAAAATATGGACAGTAGTTATTTTTAAACATAATTTCTATTTAATAAGTCAAAGAGAAATATATAAAGTAAATGAATTGACCGTGACGTCACTCCTCAGTATTTCATACTAATTCCATAACAGCACATCGTTTTGACAGTTCATAAAAAGAAGCTGATTTGACTAGATGGAAACTAGCCTATTTCGGCGGCCTGATTTTTATGGCGGCCAAAATATTTAAAAGTGCTTTTTAAGTTCAAAGAATACGCTTTTAAGAAAGTTTTCACCGCGATCGAGTAGAGTTTCCGTCTACTTAAAGTTGACTAACTTATTTTATACTTCTAAAATGTGTTGCGTAGTAGCTTTACCCCGATTTCTACACAGAATTGTGTTGAAACTTTTTCGCTTCGCTTGTAGGTACCAGTGGCGGCTGGGGAAAATTTCTGCTAGGCAACACTGAGCAAAAAGATACCTATCTTTGCATCAGGTACTATATTAGTAATCAATTTTAGGCAAGCCTGTGGGAATCGGCTTGTATGGATCAGCCGCTGCTGGTAGGTACTGGCATATATAAATATTTCAAATGAATGATGAAACATTTATTATCCGTTATATGATATTCCTGAAGTCGGTGCCAAGCCAACTAGTTTCAACTGATCAATAAAAAATTACGATCTCAAGGATACTTTTGTAGTTATATCTAAGATATTTATATTAAACATAAATAAAATATGTGTTTTTCCATTCGCAACTGCTGCAGAGAACAAAACATTTACTTATGCAATTGAATTACTTTATTATGAAGATACCTATGTAAAATGTCAGTGTGTTTTAACCAATTTTTTCAACAAATCTTGCATTCCGGGATGCTACTATTCAATTACAAGGTCTTTGGATACTTATAAAATGTTTTTTTTTCCATACCGTTACCATAAAATTAGAATTTGTGAAGAAATATTATCATCACATTATTGAATACGTGAATATTCGAAAAGTAGAAAAAAGGGAAATATAGGTACAATTTCAAATAAAATGACCCAGTTACGCCACTGACAGTAATTACCTACCACCATCGCACATTCGCAAACAGCTCGTTCGACAAACAACTCCATTTTAATTAAAACCGAACGTATCAAAGGCACAGAATACCATCCCAACTTATTTCATATCCCGCCATATGCACGCAAACTAAATAAAACTCAAACGGCCTGAATCGTAATCTCGTCACATCAAAGGCTTTTATTAGAAATTTCTATTTGATAGATTTAATAAAAAGTTCTATTTCGTTCTTGAAAATTCGCAATGCAAGTAGATTTTCATTTAGGCCATTCTATGAAAATGTGAGAAATCTAATTTCCATGACTTTCTGTGAAATATGAGCATAATGGAAACGTTTCTTAGGTTTCTTACGTAATACATAAGACAATTTTAAATTAAACATAAATATTCAATTGAAAATCGCAGGTACTAATAAAATGATTTATATTATATCACGGAAATTAGATTGTTCATGGCTTCCATAATTTATAAATTCACGATACAGATTCTAAAGGAAAGAGCAATCGCTTAGCGTAAGCATGGCTTCTTAATATTAACTTAAATATTTGCAGCTCAAATTGGAATTAAAATCCTAAAAATTAAATTATTGGCTTCGTTTCTGAAATGTTCGATGTACATTAGTTATAACATTGGCTGTATATATAAATTTATAAGACGAGCATCACTCTTCGTAATCGTTTAATAGTAGGGTGGTAGCAACATTGACAGCTAATTAATGTGCAGCTATACCGAACTACTGCAATGCCCAGGCCACTTGTACTATAAGAAGTAACGAAGAGTGAGTCTTTAGCCTGGCGTCCACTAGGCTCGCCGATTCGTCTCATTAATTCGACTTCTGCATTTCTTATGAAATTGCGTCCATTTGCGACGCGTCGAATCGCATTCAAATGTATGATTAATCGATTCGACGCACCTCGCCTA
Source organism: Leguminivora glycinivorella (assembly GCF_023078275.1). NCBI lineage: Eukaryota > Metazoa > Arthropoda > Insecta > Lepidoptera > Tortricidae > Leguminivora > Leguminivora glycinivorella. Next base: position 7,043,758 of record NC_062998.1, on the reverse strand, counting down.
AGTGGACCCCAGGCTTTTGTACAGTCAACCAATTGGAGCCCCAGGCCACTCTACAGCCATGTCAAACTAGCAGTAAGAGATTTCTTACAATCTGATTTATAACGTCACTATATGACATAGTTCTACAATGGCCTAGGGTTGCAATTGGTTGACTGTACGGCACAAACTCTGAACACAATCAATGCTTGCAGAGCTTATACTAATCTTTTTAGAATTGTAAATCAATTGGTAATTATTTACGCATCTTAAAAGCATCATAAAGGATTTGTGATATGTGTGTAGATATAAATAAAATTCAGATCATTCATGATATGTTCAGAATTAAACTTTGGGAAGTAATTAATTCAGTTCAAAAAAACCTGTGCAATAAATATCCGGTTCTGAACATTTATGAATTATCCTCTATACATATCCTCTATACAGTCAACCAATTGGGACCCTAGGCCACTCTACAACCATGTCAAACAAGCAATAAATTTTTTACAATCTTATTTATAACGTCACTATGACATAGTTCTACAGTGGCCTAGGGTTCCAATTGACTGTACGGCACAAACTCGAAACTCAATCAACGCTTACCTTTCCCCCCATCAAGTAATACGGGCTGCTGGCCTTCCTCGGGCTCGGCTGCGGTGTGGGTATCCTCGTCGGCTGTGACGGCAAGCCCAGCAGGCTGTCCAGAACGTCTTCGAGCGTGGTCGACCCTGGCGAGGGCCGCCCGATGGCGACCAGAGACCTTTGTGAGTCCTGCCAGTCTGCAAGGCAGGCGAGGCGTTAAAGAAAGGAGGGACAGGTGGAGACACCAGGATCTTTGGCCGAATTGGTTTGGCTTTTGGTGGTGATTTTTTTTTCGTTATACCTATTTTTAACCCCCGACGCAAAAACGACGGGGTGTTAGTTTAACGTGTCTGTCTGTCTGTTTGTCTGTCTGTGTGTGTGTCTGTCTGTGGCATCGTATTAGCTCCCGAACGGATGAACCGCTTTAGATTTAGTTTTTGTTGTCTGAAAGCTGAGTTAGTCGGGAGTGTTCTTATCCATGTTTCATGAAAATCGGTCAACTATGTCGCGGTCGGGGGTTTTTTCAAAATTTTAATTTTGTGGTTAGGTTATGAGTCGACTTTGATTTTGAGTTTTCGTCATAATGGCAAAGGTAACGAGGTCTAAGTAGTAAGTACTACTTTTGAAATGAATACATTACAAATAAGGTATATTGGAACGTTGTTGACCGGCTTTTAGGTGTTTTGTTCGGAAACTTTAATCAATTATATATTTATTTAAATTACATTTATAACATTGCATTATTTACAAGTTAGATATCACGCAAGCAAACGGAAATTACACTAAGTGCTTATCTCTTTTTCTTCTGAATTAACGGAAAATGGAATAAAAGTTTTTAATGCCAGAGATTTTATGGAAATTAATCAATTAAACATTTGGAATTAGTTTTTTAGTGGTTAGGTACTTCTTAGTGTACATAATTTAGAGTATTTAAAATTGATATTTCGAGTATTTTACAGAGCATCCAATTTTGTACTACATACAATCAAGAGCATAAAACGAAAAATATCCTTAAAGAAACAATATGTAAATACGCGTTTTCTTGCCCTTGAGTCTAATACATATAATTATATTTGTAACTACTAATGTTAACAATCTAATAAAAGCCAAAATTGTCTAGAATTTTGAAAAGATCTGGTATAAAGCGAAATGAAAGGAAGTTAGAGTTATCAGAAAGTTAGACATAGTAAGAAACGATTATTATTGGTCGCTGAAAGGGAACCGTTTTCACTTTAATCGTTTTGATCTGGACGCAAGTTAAACTAATTAAATCGCATTAATATCTCAATATTTAAAAAATCGCGGTATTATATAAAAGAAAACCAGTTTTACATCTATGTGTCACCTCTTCCATTCCGTTACCGTCTAATATGGGACTTATGAAAAGGGTGACGGAATGGAAATAAAGTACATACCTATCTATGAGTAGAAATATCATAAAAGTCATAAACCTCCGAAATCTGTAAGTCATTTCCTTAGCCACGCAAATACGCAAACAATATTGACGATTAGGTAATTCGAAGACAACAATTATCTGGGGGTAGTAAATGTTAAGGAATTTCGTAAAGGAATTTGTAATCAATTTTTCTACGCAAATAAAATATAAGAAAATTATGCACTTCAGGTGCTTGTAATTCCTCTTTTATACATTTTATATGATGTCTTAATATTTAGCCCGTACACAATAATTGTTCGTACGGTGCCACTATGTAGTTAGGTAGGGGAAATACACCTGTATTATTTTGTAAGTGTATGTATCTTTTCATCAGAATGTCCTCATACACAGAGATAAATGAGTCTACTCTGAAGGAAAGTCAAGTGCAATGAACATATTTAATTAATTTTCCAACTTTGGTGACCGCTACGCCATCTTTCATCGACCAACGTTAATCATATTAGTAAAAAGATATTGTGAAAGTTAGCGATATGTGATGGACTTACCCAACAACAGCTACCACGCGACTCTTCAAGTTAATGAGTACAATGTGCTGTGCTAAACAACAAAAACAACTCAACAGAACAAAATAAATAAAACAAAAACAATAAAATAAAAACGAATATATTTATTGATAATTATAATATATCTTACTAACATTAGACTACGAATTCATATTGCGAATACACTATTATTAATCGTGATTCTAACGACTCTAACATATAAGGTACCGAGATTCTATATAATAAAGGCATAGACAAATAAACTACAAATAGACGAACGAAGTTAACAATATATCGTTATTTTATTTCAGCATCTAAACGAGATGGCGCTGCATGACGCTTTTCATTTAGGAGTTACCGTCAAAAGAAATGCTTCGTACAGCGACATCTAGTTTCACGACGGAAACTAATTTAAGAAATACCGTTCAGCCGCGTACTTCTACAATAGATCGTTAGTCAAAGAAAAAAAGCCGGCTCTACGTATTTTGGTCATACATATTATGTTAAGACTACGTAACTATAGTGAAGTTTAGAGAGCTATACACTGACACGAATACGAAACGGTTTAAATATCACTCTTTTCAAATGTCATACATATGTTAAAGTTCGTTTATTCGATTGAACGCGTCACGCGCTCTCGGCTCATATCGCGTGCAAAAAGGTTTTTCTTACACAATCAGAACCTGTATAATTTACTCAGAGACTTCACAGTCCCAATATAAATTACGAGGTGATTTAAGTAGAAGAAACTTGAATGAGAGTCTTGACTAACCACCATCAAAATGGCTCTGAAAAACCGGTTTTCAAATCGGATATCAAACGAAACATACAATATTTTGTGACCTTTCAAGAAATAATTTGAAAACAAACCAAATTAAAAATAGCACCTTAAACCAAATTATAGCAACATAATAATTATTTACAAAACTATTTGCTAGCAATAAACTAATAACTAAAAGAATTATTGTGGGTTAAACAAATGAAAAAATAAATATTCTGTACAATTGGATGAGATACTTCTAAGAAAACTGGTTACCGTGATACTGAAATTACATTATGGCATTACTCTATAACAAAATGTATAATAACTATTGACTAAAACATAAGTGTGTATCAATATTTAACCACTAATATGTTTCTGAAAACTTTTAACAGATTAAACCTAGGGGCGGCTATAAGATAAGAATTAATAAAAAATGCTTCAAAATTGCATAAATGTAGATAACAATAAAATTTAGTTAAAATATTATTTCATTAAACAAATAAACCATTATAGACGTACGCAGTTGAATACGTTGCAGAGTACTAAACCAACGATGTCGCTCTAAACGCTTAGTACATTTTTATTACAGTAAATATAAATAGTCTGCCAGGTTAGTAATAAAATTTCACACCGCTAAGCAGCGCCACCTAGTGCAGATGTCAGTACAACTCTAAGATAGACAGCTCATCTCGGTACGTCTATTATAGTTCATCTGTCTAAGGTACAAGTAACGTCACGTGCCGGCTTCGCACCGGAAATCGGATGCCATTCGTAAAGTTTGTACTGGCAATATTTCAAAATGGTGTCGAACGAACCGTTCGTTAAATTACTAACAGCAACAAAAAGGTGCGTAATAAGAAATTAGGCCGTAAGAATAACAAAAGAATAATGTAAAATTATACAAATATCCAGATTATGCGTTTAAATCTGATTACAAATAATTTACGAGTAGTAGCACATTAGGAAACGCATTTTATCTATTCTTAGCCTTTGTGACAACCCTGACACTTATCATGGTACGAACGGTGTGTCCCTACAAAATTCCCTGCAGTGACACATCTATGCTTTGTTATTCTTATGGCCAAAAATAACACTAAATACTACAAGCTCGTGTTCTTGAAATTCACAATACAAAGACACTCGTACAACACATACAGTAATATGATGCCAAAGTGCACTGTCACAACAAAAATAACATACAATAAAAAATGGTCCTGAGTCACAGTCTAAAGCAGAAAATACAATTTATTTAGCCAGAACGGCGTGTCTAGTATGAACGCACAGATGAGAATTAAGACTAAAATAAGACTGCAGGTTTAGATTTGCGCGTAACATAAATGCATTGTTTGTCAATGTGCGTTCTACATGGCGGGTTCCCGTTCGGAATGTGAGTAGCGTTTTGTATCTAAGCCTGCAGTGTATAATGTGGTGTGATCACGCTCGCTCACCGGGCGCGGCGCGGTGGTCGAGGCGGAGGGACGACGGCGGGCGGGGGTGCGGCGGGGGGAGCGCTTCGGACACTACCAGCGGTGTCTGCGGAGAGTCCAAAGGCTTCGTACCTGGGGAAAATTATATAATTAAATAAAACTACTTCCAAAGTTTATAATCTTGATGTTGTGAATAAATGGGAAATTCAATAGGATTTATGTATGTCATGTCGTAATGGAGACTTTTGCCTATAATAAATATTGGGGACACCTTACACAGATCAACTTAGCCCCAAACTAAGCAAAGCTTGTACTATGGGTGCTAAGCGACGATATACATACTTAAATAGATAAATAGATACTTATATACATAGAAAACATCCATGACTCAGGAACATTTGCACAGTGTGGGATCAGACCTCATTTTTGACCATGGTCTTTTTATTGTAAAAACCGGTAGTCTAGACTAAAACAATGCTACGACTAAAACTCCCGAATGTCAAATATGACTAGTTTACGAGAAATTATTTTTTGAAATTTAGGGCAAATGTACCCGAAAATTGACTAAAACTCAAAATATCCTGAGAACGGTATCGATTATCAAAAAACACTTTTAAGAGAACTTATAGAACTACCAATTTACTATCGTATGGAATAATTTTTTTTCTCGAAAGTTCCTGTATATTAGCATTTCTTTTATTTTTTTACTGAAAGGTGATTAGCTTCCCTATATGCTATAATTTTTGCATCAAGCAATTCCATAGGATCTAGAAATTATGGTGTGTTTAAACGTCCCATATAAAATCCCCATAGAGTAATTAAGCACACCATAATTTCTAGATCCTATGGAATTGCTTAGTGCAAAAATTATAGCATATAGGGAAGCTAATCACCTTTCAGTAAAAAAATAAAAGAAATGCTAATATACAGGAACTTTCGAGAAAAAAAATCAAAATCGAAAATTACTAATTTGGTTCTAATACCGATATGAATGATGCTATTACCGTGCTGATTATTCCATACGATAGTAAATTGGTAGTTCTATAAGTTCTCTTAAAAGTGTTTTTTGATAATCGATACCGTTCTCAGGATATTTTGAGTTTTAGTCAATTTTCGGGTACATTTACCCTAAATTTCAAAAAATAATTTCTCGTTAACTAGTCATATTTGACATTCGGGAATTTTAGTCGTAGCATTGTTTTGGTCTAGGCTACCGGTTTTTACAATAAAAAGACCATGGTCAAAAATGAGGTCTGATCCCACACTGTGATTTGTGCTCATCACACAAATAAATGCCCTTACCGGGATTCGAACCCAGGACCGCGGCTCAACAGGCAGGGTCACTACCGACTGAGCCAGACCGGTCGTCTCTGAGCCAGACCGGTTGTCTATGTTTAAAGAGTCCTTATGCTTTATAAACCTTTATAAAACCTAAAACCTTTTTATCAGAATTTCTGTTCATGTTTTAGCTGGAAACCACCTTTTTGCATTTTTTTTTGCCTTCGGACCCTTCTGTGATGGAATCCACTTATTGTTTTCGTTTATAACGTCACGCATTCAATTTACTGTATTTAAGCATTAAACCTATTTGATGACTTGATGAGTCAATCAGGCATCCCCGTTGAGAATTGATATTGTCAAGCCTTGCATATTTGCATAATTAATGCCCAAGGGAGGTAATTGTATCGTAACACAACACCTACCATGTGCATATACATTTAATATATATGTACTTTTCGTCCTTGTTGTCCTTTTATCCTTAATGGTCCGATAAAGATACGTAATAACAAATTTCTAACAACCAAATTTTACATTTATTCAGTACTAGCTTTTGCACGCGGCTTCGTTCGCGTCAGAAAGAGACAAAAAGTAGCCTATGTCACTCTCCATCCCTTCAACTACCTCCACTTAAAAAATTATGTCAATTCGTCGCTCCGTTTTGCCGTGAAAGACGGACAAACCCAGACCGGTAGTGGCTTCCTGGATATTTTTAGCTGCAGAAATAATATTTTCCATATTATAAATAGGTGTAGGGGGGCGGAATGAGACGCCAAGTAGGAACCAGTTGTTTATTGGTTTAACTTCCAATATTACAAATAATCATCATACAAGTGGAGTACCTAGCTAAACATGAGTTGAAGGTCCTCAGGGACGACCACTGCAAGACCAAAGGCCAACCGATTATGAAGCTTATGGGCGGTCCGTGTAGACGGTCTCGACCCGTGCTTCATTTGTTGGTTGGACTTGGGGCATAGCAGAGGCCGTCTCCCAAGCTAGACCACTAGCTAACAACTGACTGATCGGCGGCCGCGCGGCGCCTTTTATTACGGTTTCCCCGCCGCCTGCGCTGCCTGCGCCGCTCGGAGTACTTCGCGCGCGCTCGGGCCGGTCGATCCGCTGAGCGCGACGGGTGATGGTGTGCGAGCGAGAAAGTATTCGAGCCCGCGCGCTCGTGCGTGGTAATGTTATTCTGTCTCGCTACATTTCCCCCTCTGGTACTCTTTAACGTCCCGTAAGAGTACCAGGAATAGCAGGAGTTGTTGTCTCTCCCTCTGGTACGTGAGTAGAACAAATTCTTCAGTTTCGTCATGTTACAGAACTGCTTGATAAGGTTTTCTTCGGAACCCTCCCCCTGGAGTGAAGCTGGTCCGATAGTGTCCATAGTGCAATTCAACTCTGTATTGATGTATCTGAAGATTCTTCCGTTGCTACCTCCTTTGTAAATAATTCGCCACTTACAACCTTATTGTAGGGTAAGAGCGACTTTTTTTTTCGAGTGCGGGTAGTTTCCATTGTCGCAGGTCCGACAGTACATTTCATTCATGGGCCCTACTTGGGCGAAAGTTATGATCGGGGCGGTACGCATCGGCATTCTCACCCCTTACTTTGTCGATAGACTAACGGCTAACCGAATATGAGCTTATGGGCGGTCCGTGTAGACGGTCTCGACCCGTCGTGATCATTTGGTGGTTAGGCTTGAGGCATAGCATGGGCCGTCTCTCATGCTTGACCGGTAGGTCACAACTGAATTAGTTTGTCTTGCTGCATTCTCCCCCTCTGGTACTCTGTGACGTCCCGTAAGAGTACCAGGAATAACAGGATCCATGTACAGCTACTTGTCTTCCAGTTTCTCGTTGACGCAGCATTGCTAGTGAGGGTGTTCGCCAGAACCCTCCCCCTGCATCAAAACTATACTCGTAGAAATTGCGTAGTTTTTGCCTCTTGTAGTGATTTTGTTCCCTCTTGACTTTTCCATTGTCCTACTTGTTTTTAAGTTGGGCGCCAGAATGTAGGTTGGTTGGAATAAGACGCCAAGTAGGAACCAGTTGTTTATTGGTTTAACTTCCAATATTACAAATAATCATCATACAAGTGGAGTACCTAGCTAAACATGAGTTGAAGGTCCTCAGGGACGACCACTGCAAGACCAAAGGCCAACCGATTATGAAGCTTATGGGCGGTCCGTGTAGACGGTCTCGACCCGTGCTTCATTTGTTGGTTGGACTTGGGGCATAGCAGAGGCCGTCTCCCAAGCTAGACCACTAGCTAACAACTGACTGATCGGCGGCCGCGCGGCGCCTTTTATTACGGTTTCCCCGCCGCCTGCGCTGCCTGCGCCGCTCGGAGTACTTCGCGCGCGCTCGGGCCGGTCGATCCGCTGAGCGCGACGGGTGATGGTGTGCGAGCGAGAAAGTATTCGAGCCCGCGCGCTCGTGCGTGGTAATGTTATTCTGTCTCGCTACATAGGTAATATTTGACTTCAATAACTGGGCACACTTTTAATCTACAGTATCCAAAAGAAACATAAGCGTCCCTCTTCGTAATTATTGTTTAATAGCTTTTGCCCGCATCTTCGCTCGCATTAGAAAGAGACAAAAAGTAGCCTATGTCACTCTCCATCCCTTCAACTGTCTCCACTTAAAAAATCATGTCAATTCGTCGCTCCGTTTTGCCGTGAAAGACGGACAAACAAACAGACACACACACACTTTCCCATTTATAATATTAGTATGGATAAGATCAAGTAGGCGATCGTGAGAATTGTTCTATATTAACAACGCAATTTCAGAAACATCCAAGAATTATGGATGTCATACAACGAAGAGATGTTAACAGTTTTGTACGAGTATCATTGTCGCATAGGTTTTGATGACTTGGTCGAGTCCTACAATACATCCATTTATCAGTGTCAATCCAAGGCCCACTGGCCTATTTCACCACAGTGACATTAACACTTGACACTGACAATTGACAACATTTAATTTTTTCGACTACTACTTTTTATTGTTTGGTTTGAAAGAACTCAATATTTAAAGATACACGTATTTTTTATTTTTCCCAAAAACTGGTAATTTTAATGCGAAAATCCCTTTTTATTACTACTTCGAACAGAAAGAGCGTAAGTTACAAACGTCAAAACACAGCTTTATGACGTCACATGTGTTGTTTCATACACCTAAGAAAACGACAAAATCATTCCTAAAAAAAAGTTTTAACAGTCAGCATAAACAGTCCGAGATGTTGAATAACTACGAGCTATGGAATGTAGAAGTATAAGGAGAGAAATCTGTCAAAGTAGAACAGTCGAAAATGACGTGTCAAACCCTTATATACCTGCAATTGCAGCGCCACCTGGTTTTACATCTGCACTTCTGAAACTTAAAGCTTTTGCTCCTTACCTCTAATCTCCATACTACTAGCGATGATTTCAACTGACATCCCAACCGGAAGATTTTTTTGGTTATAGTAGCTCCTCTGAAATAGTCCATACTACTAGCGATGATAAGTGTACACAGTGGTTTAGTCAAACTCAATTCTGACCATCCCAACCGGAAGATCGATACAAAAATTTTTTTGGTTATAGTGGCAGCTCTGAATAGAAACTTGGTCTAACAAAATATGAGAAAATGTCCAAAAGTGGTAACAATTGTACCGGTGAAGGCTCGTTTTCAAAAAATTGCCAAAAATTAATAATAGCAATTTATAATTACTAAGGCATAAAAGCAATTTAAGTAAACGTTGCAGATTAATTAAGTACAAAAATTACTTCGATGTGATGTAGATTTTCAAAGAAATTGACACTTAATTTTGGGTGATTTCTGAAAAAAATTGAATTCGTCTTAGCCTCGTTTACTCTTTTTCAAAACCTTATAATAAAAATGTAGTCTGAGAAGATTGCAGTACAGGATATACTAATTATAAATTTACCTGTTTTAGTATTCAAAATTGTCCAAATTTTACAAATAAGATCGACTAATTCCGCTCTATATGTGAGTTTTTCTAAACGTGCATTAGAGAAATATTCATAATTAATTCAGTGAGTTAGTTTTCAAAAATCCAGTCTTACAAAAATCAAGATAATAAGACGCTCTAACTGAAACTTGAAGTAACCATTGGATAACGGAAAGTGTAGTATTTCACCGACTAAAACTATGAATTTTACATTATTTTGACGTTTTTTTTGAAAGCAGCCTTAACTGTAGCTTCCCAATACATTTATGATAGTATAATTTATGTTGTTAAGAATTTAGACTGTTTCACTAAGAATTCTGATATCCATAATTATAACACTAGAAACAAAAATAAGCTTGCCATAAAGAAGTTTCGTGTCCGTAAAGTACAGAAGTCATTTGTTGGGCAATGCATTCATTTTTATAATAAGTTACCTGACACTGCTTTGAGATTACCCCTCCCAGCTCTTAAGAACTACTTAAAAAAATCATTGATGTTAAAGGCTTATTACAGAGTCGAGGACTATTTGACAGACAAACATGCATGGCCCGAACCAGAAACTACAAAAAACGAATAGCAATTAAAATAATTGTATTATGTATAGAGGACACAGTTCAGATAAGAAAGCACATCAAATATTTTATATTTTATTAGTCTGTTCATATTCTTTGATGAATACTTTTGCATGTTAAATTGTATGTTGTTATTTAATGCATGTTAATTATAAGATGTAATGTTTTGAAAAGAAGTTGCCCGCCGAGTTTCTTGCCGGTCCCATAGTGGATACCCCCTCCCAACTGAGGGGGGACTGTCACTTAGAGCCGGCCTTTAAATTATTTTTAAATATTTTTTTACTCATTTTTCAGTCTGAAATATGTAAGTTAGTAACGTCACTTCCCCTTTAAAAAAATGTTTTTCGATTTAGGGACATTGACACTCCTACTTCTGGGTTGATAAGTAACATTGTCTCACAATATTTCCTTGTTGAACAGGCAATGTTTGGCGAAGTATCACTGTCAGGGGACACTTGTCACTATTGTAAAATAGACCAGATGTCAAGCTCGTGGTAGTGTACAGTTAATTGAAAATGGGCCGCTCGTCCGCGGACGTAACATTGTGCACAACTGGGGGGACAAAGAGCGGCCCGCGGCCCAAGGGAATTGTTTATGTGTTGCACAATGGATCAGCCTGATTTGCCGTGTCCACAGTGGTTATAAATGTATAAGAAAGCTGTTGTAGATATTGACCTAGTCGAGTGAAAATTATATGGATATTGGACATTTATACACAAATTAACTTTGTGAGTAATATCCACAGTATGCTCACGCCATACCAGTTAGTAACAAAAAATGCCTCGTTAACGATTAAGTAAATGCCTTAAGTGTACCATCGAGCCATTTGTAAATCTATGTCAAAAGTGACACTTAACGCCATTTACAAGTATTATCGAAAGCTAATACCTACAAGACATTTTTTTGTGGCGCCATCTATGTGTGGTGTTAGTGTATGCTCGTTCTTAGGCGGTCGCATTTTAATGTATGGGATGGTATGATCTTCTTATATTTAATCTATGTTATAACTTATAACAGTCAAGAGTGAATAGGCTGTTACTGAACCAGTGAGCTACAACCTCGGCCTTGTCGTCACTTTCCATCAGGTGCGACTAAGGTCAATCACTGGCCAGTTTATAATAAAAAAAAAAATAAAAAAAAAAAAAAAACATACATAAATATGATATTCCATCAATATTGTTCTTCCACGTGTAAATGTCAGTTATATTGCCAACGGAGATAAATCCATCAGATCCACACCATCCGCGCTCAAAGGAAATGGAACGGGCCTTTGAGCTACTCCGGACACCACTCGATTCTTTATTTATCGAGTTAATACTCTTGCACTATTTCAGAAAGTGCAAAAGTGCAAAACGTTGATAGGTCTCGGAAATGTCATAAATAAACTTCTATTTTGAAGTAGAAAATAGAACGATTCCCCTATAAAAAACTTGAGAAGATTCCTAATTTTTTTTTACAAACGGGCTTACTTTTGACCACAGATTAGCCGAAGGCAAAGACGTGGCCTACAATGGAGTGAGCTCGCCCAGAAGATGCCTGTTCACCCTAGATTTATCTATGTAGTTGTGTTTTCCGATTCACATTATCTGATCCAATATCGGATGTAGGAACGATATCCTATACAAGAGGCGCCATTGTAGACATTTGCCTTTGATTTTTTGACGATCTAAGGATTTTGAATTTTATATATTGTAATTATCTACATCAGTGCCTCCGAAAAGTGGCTATACTATAACTTAGCACACCGATAAAAAAGCTCTTAAGCTAGCCAGGAGAGACCGAGATGGAGCATATTAAAACAAGACAGCGGCACTATTGCCTCCGACATGTGACTTCAAGACTTAGTTTGGCTTTGGGAACTACACATCAGGCCCCGTAGTCGAATAACATTTCTGCAACGCGAAACGAAAACGAAACGCCGCGAAAGGTAGTCTGGCTCTGTTGCGCCAATACGCAAGAGCGATAGAGATAGATAGCAACGAGCGTCGAGCGTTTCGTGAGCGTTTGTGCCATTCGGCTACGTACCCAGAGCTCGATCATCCGGGCAACAACAGGCGATGAATTCATCTCGCAAGTCGATGTTTCACTCGTCGTATGGCAAGAGAGAGAGAGAGAGAGAGAGAGAGAGGTACAGCACTCACCGACAAAAGAGCTTTCAAGCCAGAACAGCTTCTGGCTAGACCTGGGGGACTTGTCCGCGTCGCCGTTGGCCGGTTCCAGGCCAGACACGTAGTGGACGATGGCCGAAGTTTGTCATTAGCCGATATGACAAGAAAAGATAGTACAGCACTCACCGACAAAAGACCTTTGAAGCCAGAACAGCTTTCTTGCTAGACCTGGGGGACTTGTCCACGTAGCCGTTGGCCGGTTCCAGGCCAGAAACGTAGTGGACGATGGCCGAAGTTTGTCATTAGCCGATATGACAAGAAAAGATAGTACAGCACTCACCGACAAAAGAGCTTTCAAGCCAGAACAGCTTCTGGCTGGACCTGGGGGACTTGTCCGCGTCGCCGTTGGCCGGTTCCAGGCCAGACACGTAGTGGACGATGGCCGAGGTCACCTCCTTGATGGATGTTTGGATCTCTTCTGAAGCCTTGGTGGCTGCCGCTTGTTGGAGGAGCGAGGAAGCGAGCCTAGGGATGGAAAATAAGGTTAGAATTTTCTCGAAATAAATCGAACCTATTTTAAAAACTGCATCCATAATAATCGTGCATACGATGCAGACGGGGTGAGTTTTGTTTGAGAACACGGGGACAACGCTGTCCTCGAAATATCAGTAAGTATTAAAACTCAATTTTACCCAATTAAGATAAGGCGTCTTATAACTGAATCATCATCATCATCAGCCTATTGCAGTTCACTACCAGACATAGGCTTCCCCAATTTCACGCCACTGTGTTCGAGTTTCGACTATTCGCATCGAGCTCCTGCCAGACATACTGCGCAAATCGTCATTCCATCACTCAATGTCAGTTATAAGTGGCAATGTGTAAAAATTGTGCAATTCAGAAGATTTTTCATTGGTGGTTCTAGAGCATTTAATGGTAATTTCTACTGTATCCTCGTTTGATTCAGTTTACGAGCACAAGATATAACTATAGTCCTCCTCGTCGGTTTCGATGACGGCGACCTCAGCAGATTATGATTTATTTTGCCTGTTATGGGCTGTTATGTGGCTGGGCAGGCCGAACTTGGTCTTAAAGACTCTTTTGCAGGCGTTACAATAGAGTTGGCCAGACGTATTGTAATTTGTAAGTATATAAACGTAGGAGGGCTTTGGTCTTTCTTTGTGTTCTTGGCGTTTGGTATCTAACGTCATGAGGCGGTTTTACTCAAACGATTTACCACTGTAATAAGGTTACAGACAAGCGATCGTCAAGACACCGCTCTAGATCGTCAAACACTCAAGTACTTGGTGTAATCTCCTTAGAATCTCGAACTCCCATTGAAGAGTCTAAGACGGCGGTCGCCGGGGCAACCGACGTATTATTGTGTAATATTTCAGTGCTGGCATATCTCCTTTATGTTGTGAAAAATATCTTACAAATATTTTCCAAGTCTTAAAGGTTTTCACATGTTTATATCGAAGGTAAAATATTTCAAGAATAAATAAGCTGCTATTGAAGCACATATACAATGTGCTCATGTAATTCTTATTAATTACTGTTCAATGAACCGAAAAAAAATATTGAAAACAGCAAAAATGGCCAACAACGTTTTCGAAGTCCAAAATTAAAAAAAAAAACAATTTTAGTCAAAAATACGAAGTCATCATGCACTTTTAATTCCTCAAACCTATAAATAACGGTTCCTTAAGTCAAATTCTTGTTCAGCTTTACAAGTAGAAGACCATTTTGTAATGATAAAAAGAAAAAAGATTTTCGTAATTTCATAAAACTGTGTTTATAATATTCAGTTTATAATATTCAAAAATTATTATTACCGACCGACAATACTCTCTATAAAAGAAATGAAATACAATAAACTACAAAAACAACGACAGTGAGAACTTATTGTTAAAACGCATTCGAAACAAGCGCGCGCCTCAGGCTTATGCTAAAGTAAATAAAATAAACTATAGTCCGATCCATGGAGCGTTCATTGGGTAAAAACTATTTGTCCGTACAGAAATTTCGTCAAAAAACCAAAATTGTTTGCTCCGTAGTGAACAAAACAGTCTTTCGTATTAGGGTCCCCCCACATCTGGCGTCTCGCGAGCGTCGCGTCGGGCCAACTGTATGGGCAAAGCCTGACGCCGCGTCGACGTCGCGTCAACGCGGTGTCTTTTTCCATACAATGTTGGCCCGACGCGACGCTCGCGAGATCGCTTTACAGTCCTCTCGAGTTGTTGGGCCCAAAAAGCGACAGAGACATTGATTCAGCGGAGAGAGAAAATGATGGACACTATTAAATGTAATAACATTAGTAAACATGGGATGGGAGATGGGAAGTACTCTTGTCTAATGTTTCATCAAACTATTTGGTGCCAGTCTTAATATCCTGTCAAATCGTCCTCATTGCAAGCGACAAGTAAGGTCTTTTATTTTAGTTTAGAATTTTGATACATATTGTTTTCGAATCACTTTGCTATTTACCTTCAAAATGCCTGTCCAAAACTACTCAAAGTCATTTCAGATACCGGTTTTCATATTTCCGACGTAGCTCTCATATTTTTACCACAATATGACCTGCAGTCCTTTGTTTTGCGTAGAAAAAACGCAACACATTTTTGGTCCCCGTGGATCGGAGTAGGGCGAGTGCAACATTTTGTCGAATGGTTTAGAAATTCACTGGAAACTGGGAAATGAAGCTGGGATTTAAAACCGAGCATGTCCTGAGGGGAATCCGATGGAAAGCTGTGAGTAATTCAGGTTTTATCTTTGTTTTTAAGCGGAAATTGCACTAGTTCCAGATAAACTGGGCAGATTAATTGTTTGTTCTGCGATTACACTGTTGCTGGAAGCTTAAATTTATATTTTTAAGTGTGAGTAATTTTAATAATACGTGGCATTTGTAGCTGCAAGTTTCTCGTGTTTTTCTTGTGACACAGTTTTGGAGCATTTTGTTTCTGACACATTCTCTTACCTATCGTGCAGGATTCGTGGAGTGTTGTATCACGCTTGACTTCGTCTGCTATCGCTGAACGACAACGCATAAGCAAAACAACTGCATTGAAACTGCCGGTGCGTTTGCTAGTCCGAATGGCATCTCGTTGAACCCATAGGGTCCTAACCTGACCGTGTTGAAAGCAGCTTAGTCCAGAAACACCGTTTGGCATCAGATCGCACAAGGTAGGAGCAAATGGCGGAGTCTAGTGTCGTAGGCCAAGGTCCACTTCGGGTCGCTGAGCCAGCGCAGTAAGTAAGCGTAAGTACCTCTCGTGCGGTGTCCGTGGGGTGTTCAGCCGCTCCTGGCTCCTCCAGCCGAGGTACGGCTGACGAGCGCTGAACGACGAGCGAGTGGACGGCGAGCACAGCGGGCTGGTGCCACGGATGCTGCTGCGCGTCGACGAACACGGCGACGTCTGAGGGAAAGATACATTTTTTAATAACACAATGTTAACCTTATGCACTCTTATAGGTAGATGTCACTATACGCCACCCTAAGTCCGTTTTCACATTATCCGATCCCATATCGGATGTCGGAAGGATTTCAATGGAAACAATCCAAGATGGCGCCTGTAATGTATGGGATATCGGTCCTACATCCGATATTGGATCGGATAGTGTGAAAACGCACTAAGGCGTTTGGGAGTTGAGGAAATGCATAGAAGAGTTCGCACGCATACAGTAGGCCTCCGTGGCTAAGTTGATCATAGCAACTGCTCTGGCAAGCCGAGGTGTACATTTTTACAATGTTTTGTAAAAATATATAGGTAGATACATCGAGTATTCTTTATTGGTACACATTAATGGAAATACACAAAACAAACATGTCTGCTCATAGAGCTCCTCTATTTTTAAGGATTTGAAGCACATTTGAAGTATATTTAAATTGTTTTAATACCGTCCAGCGATATCTAAGCTCTCTGCGAATACGGCTTTAATCTAAAAGAGATTGCGCTATAAGCATTGAAGGTTTATTTTGATGTTCATCAGAAAAAAAACGATTCTCCTATCTGTTTACTCACCGCTGGTACTGTGCCGCTGGCGACGTTTTAACTATTACTTAAAAATACTCGTGTATTTTTAACTTTAATAAACAGAAAAAGGGTAAAAACAAAAACCTATATCGGTAACTTCTGCTATAAAATGCAAATTGAAGAGCTTGAAATTTATGAAGTTTATTTAACTGCACTTCGGCAAAAGTTCAGCCGCAATATTTGCTGAAGTTATGACGTCGAACCGTTTAAATTTATTGATTGATCGGTGGAGCAGTAATTTATTTACATTTACATACTTTTGTTATAAGAATACATCTTTTCTTTCATATTTTTTTTCTTTCATATTTTAATGTATTTTTCATAAAATAAATTTAAAAATAAAAATGTAGTATCACTCGCAGACGTTTCTTAATGATACAAATTATATTTCTACCTATCTCTAGTTATACAAGTACTATGTTCTGATAACAAGCTCTAAATATGAACGTTGTAAGCTACAATTATTATTCTCTTTTAAGAAACAAATAATTGAAGTAGGTTTTGAACTGTCAGTTTGCATATGATAAATGGCATGCAAATGCGATGCTATTTATTCATAGACTACAAATTTCAGGCTTTGCATTATGAGAATTACGAAGCGTTTACTATTCACGATCACGTAACGTATTTTACAATAAATGTTTAGAATATCTTGGAGTTATTTCACTTAAATTACAAGCGGTTCCATTCGATATTTGTATATTATATTACATAAGCGCTGCATCAGCGCAGAAAGTTTTATTTTCATTTTATTTCTCATAAATTATGGGAGTTGCGATCTTACTGCGGAGAATGCCCAAAAATAAATAACATGGATAGCCCTGACGAAGCAATCGAAACACAGCCGTCTTGATTTGTCGTGCCACTAAAGAAAAGCGATACGCTTACGAAGCATAAGGCACTGGTCCCACCACGAGCTAGTAAATTATGAGCTATCGGCTATAAAAACAAACAAAAGATAATCACTCCCGCGTAAATAAAAGAGACACGGCGATGTTTATAGTTACTTGCCCAGCGGTGAGCAAACAATGTCGCCGTGTCTCTTTTATTTGCAAGGGAGTGCTTGTGCCTAATGCCTAAGACATTGGTACTTGGTACCCAGTGATGTTACATTTTGATCTTTGCCAAAAGGCCAAGAAGCGGTCATTAGTATGGCCTAAATGACTAAAAGTGCTGTGTGTATTCGCAGCGACAATCAACACTAACGAAGGATGAAACGTGAAAGGATTCAATTACTTTGTACGCGACAGCATTGGAATATTTCACGTTCCGCTATTTCGCTCCGTACGTCATTATTGTGCATTTCATTCTTGAAAGTCCATAAATAAAATAAAAATATCTGGTGTGTTAGGTTAGGAGCCAAGCCGCTGTAGATTTTTTATGTTTTATGCCACGGAGTAGATAATAATATATTTTCATTGATTAGAAATCTGATAAGTATTAGACGTGCGGTAATTTACTTAATAACAATAAACTATAGTCCTTACACCCTGCAGGCGGGTGCTGCCTGTGCGTGCGCCCCATGCTCCCATCCCATGGCACGGGCAAGGGCAGCATCCGCTCGATGTACCGCTATTTCATAAAAGTGTCAAAAGGGTGCGTCCCATGCTCCCATCCCATGGCACGGGTTTCCCTGATGGGAAAGACATGCGAATAATAAAGTACACTGCACACGATATGTGACCCTATTGTTGTATTATTTTCTTAACAGAATTTCATTGCAAAAGTGGATGGAGTGAATGAAAGGGTCTCTACTAATTATTTTCTGCTAATTTAATGCTTAAAAATAAACAAACCTAGCAAGTTAAATAAAAGCTCCTAAAATTGCCTTCTTGCCTCAATCTCTAACTACTTCGCAAAGCATGTCTGTCATAAAAAGTGGACATTAAAGAGGGTCGTTAGTTGGAGAAGCCATTAAGACGGGCACGGCAGTAGTTGGCACGAGGACGCGTCACTCTGTCGGAGGGCCTACCGCGAATACAGAAGTTCGCGAATTCGCATTTAAAGACTTCAAAGACATGGTCAAAGTGAGAGAGGTGTCCTTGGTAGGCCTGCCGACACGGGCATTTCACACGACGGACATTTGTTTAAGGTTGTGTACAGATGTAGTTAAGATGTTTTTCCTTGGCAGTTTCACGGATACTCACGAACTTCTCATGCTTTTCTATTTTGTCTCAATACATAAAAAATAATGGACCAAACTAGCACGACAAATACGAACGTTTCTAAGAAAATACGAAGGAAAACTAATATGTAATCTTTACAACTACTTGGAATCAAAAATCATCTACTGGATTGGACCTATGTATAGACACAGTATAATAAAGAGTACTATCATACAGTATGGCCACTCCCGCTCCCCGCTGAAAGCGCTGCCCATCCCCTCTCGGTTACCTCACATTTACCGCCTGTCAAAAACGCGAACAGTCGACCTGTCATATTTCACTCATACAAGCATAGTACGCGTTCACCAACACGAGCTTAGAGCCTTAGACTGTGTGCTAGGAAGCCTAGGAACGCGCCTCTTTCATATATATTTGATCGCCAGTGTCCGAGGTGTGGTATAGATAAACTCAAAATATGTAAACGAATACATTAGAGCCATTTAGAGCTTTCAATAATTTGCTATAGAGGATTTTTCCACTGGAATATTATTGATCACATTATTCTACGTTTCCTGTTCCATTATAATGATTTTATTTTCATCCTCCGACAAATTTAACAACCCACCGCCGCACGACACAGAACTAGCTTCTAATATTTTAGATATTTTTATTCGTGACTCATTATTAATACCAAATATTAACCGAAATAATATTCGACCGTTATTTAAATTTCATCACAATAATCCAATCAGTGTCAATGACACATAACCACGTTAATAACGCAATGAAATCAAATACGACCACTCCAATAAGGCAAATAATTGAATTTCTATGCCACAAATTCTCCTGAAATGGTCGTCGAAATAGGAGTAGCACGATGGTAAATTAAATTGCATTTTACGAGCGAATTGTTTGCGTAATTTGCGTTTGACAGATTATCGAGTAAATATTTAAAGTCACATACAGGTCGAACGCGATTAATTAAGGTGGCTCGCTTAGGTTACCCGAAGCTCAGGCTGCGTTAGATGGCGTTAATCTGCAAATTACCAGTCTTATTTTTTTCGTGGAGTTGTACAGGCATTTATATACTTTCAATTATGCTTCGCGAACATTTAATATTAAAATTGACGTATTACAACAAACATTCAACTTCTCATTGTAACGTTAATCCCCTTAATGTAGATAAATTTACTATTTTACACTATTTTTAAGTACCACTCACACATACAAACAGTGTTTTTGTATTCCTTCTAGTCGATAATTTCACGCGGTGACAGCTTGTTTAAATAGCCTTGCGGTAAATACGTGCCATCGCATGATTTGCATGGAAGTACTGGGTTCGAATCCAGGACTTTTTCTCTTTTTTTTTTTAATACTACGTCGGTGGCAAACAAGCATACGGTCCGCCTGATGGAAAGCGGTCACCGTAACCTATGGACGCCTGCAACTCAAAGAGTGTCGCATGCGCGTTGCCGCCCCATTAGAAACTTGTACACTCCCCTTTGCTGCGTGTGCACAGCAAAAAGGAGTGTACAAGTTCAAAGGAGGGTTTGGGTTGCCGACGACTCAAAGGACAATAGACGGAACAAATTAGTTCCGTAAGTCCTCCCGTCGTCAGCACCACATACCCTCGTTGAGCTCTGGCAGCCTTACTCACCGGCAGGAACACAACACTATGAGACACTATTTTTAGTTTTATTATTATACATAAATGTATATGTACTCGTAGTTACTGAGCGTTTTCCACAAAAAAGATTAAAAACCTATTCTCTTACATGGTAATAATTTTTGGGTTCGTCGAACTCAGAATTTCTAACATAATTATCCTAATCTGATATTTTAAAAAATTCCAAAAAAGTATAGATAAATTTTACGAGTAGTTTCTAAACTACGATTCGAATGTTTTTTTTTTCTAATTGTTTATTTTCGATGGAGCAAGGGTATTCAAATCGCTTTTGAAATCTTAAATTAGTAAATGAAAATGCAATAGTTAACTGAGTAACGTAATGCTTTAAAAACTCAAGTGGACTTTTTTTATCTAAGGAGTAATTTCGATAAAATATTATATTTAGCGAGGGTATTAAAAGTTGTGTTTTATATCTCAACTTAATAAATAGAAAATCAAAATTACAATAAAAAAATCAATATGTTCTCTAAGATAAAATTGATACCTTCGGCTCTCCATTCTTGCTCGGTCAATAAAAAATACGAAATTTATATCCAAAAAAATACAAAAAGTTTATAGAATCCTGGGAATTGAACGCACCTTCACGGCGTGACAGACGACTATTCACCAACGACGCCATTACATAACACGCTGTTACCGACGAAATTGGGCTATACATATATAATTATTTAAATGTCAAATCCATACTAATATTACAAATGGGAAATGTCTGTTTGTTTGTCCGTCTTTCACGGCAAAACCGGAGCGACGAATTGACGTGATTATTTAAGGGGATTTAGTTGAAGGGATGGAGAGTGACATAGGCTACTTTTTGTCTCTATCTTACGCGAGCGAAGCCGCGGTCAAAAGCTAGTTTATTATAAATGGGAAAAGCTGGTTACTCTATAATCTGAAGTGGAAGAATTCGTTGTTTCACCAAAGATAATGTGTGTTTGTTTGTTTGTCCGTCTTTCACGGCCAAACGGAGCGACGGATTGACATGTTTTTTAAGTGGAGATAGTTGAAGGGATGGAGAGTGACATATGCTACTTTTGTCTCTTTCTAACGCAAGCGAAGCCGCGGGCAAAAGCTAGTACAGCACGTGTAGCATGGTCGCGCGATAGACGATAAAATATCAGGCCGTCCCTGTCGCACTATTAGTAAGTGCGATTATAGGGACGGCCAGATGTTTTATCATTTATCACGCGACCATAATTGCCTGCCTGGACCAGATTATATTGATGATAATTATTATTTGTAACCATTTAGTTAATATTGTCTTCAGTTACCGCGATAGTTACTCATGAAATAAAAACTATGAAAACGGATTAAATCGCGTATAATGAGTATGAGTTTAAAATTCATCCCGATGTTTCAAACACTTTACAGCGTTCGTGGTCAACGGGTGACTGAGGAAAAATTACAATGTGCAAAAGCTACCCATATTCTTGTATATAACCATTTAGTTGTTGAAGAAAAACATTCACACAACAATAACATAGGTCAACCAGCTCAGTAAATGCAATACTTTACTAATACTATGCCCACACTATGACCTATGTACATAATGTATTATACCAGACGTGTAATATTTTATTTTATCAACAAAGGCATAATAAAGGATTGTATTGTATTTTTGTATGAAAATAAAAAATAGGAAAGCAATATAGTAATAGTCAAATATTCCATTAAAAAAATAAAAAATACTTAATAAATCCATAAAAGTTCAAATGATTAAAAAAAACTTCGTACTCGAACCCACGATCTTCTGCATCATAGTCGGTCGTTTGACCGAGACGCCATTTCGATTTACATTAGCAGTGTCGAAATACACGATATGTATCTTTGTTGACAAAATGCGTCATTATTTCTGAGTCTGCTTGAGTTAACTAAACCAATATCTTTAAATAATTACTTGTCAAGAGCCAAATGTCACTGATGACAATGTCAACTAAAAATGCGCGAAATATGACGGCTCTGTGTCTGTACACAAAATTTGGCACGCACATTTACGTAAAATTAATAAAAAATTCACATGGATTTGTCCATGATTTCTGTATGAAACAATGTATTTCATTCACTACCGCGACGACGGATAATGTATAGTAGATGTATGCGCATATTTTTATTTAGTTGTAGTGTGCGGTGACTAAATAAATGGTAGATGTTTTTTGTATGGAAAGCGAGCCACCTTTTTTTCCCAACGTTTCGGCCAGGTTGCACTGAAACTGGTTGAAAATATCCTAAAGACTTTAACAGGGAAGACGGGTATAGATTATCGCCAACATGGGGACCAGTGATTCAAATGTTCAAACCAAAAGATCTATCTTCGGACCAGTGCGCGGATGTTGTGAGTGCATGTGTGTTGTGCGGTGGGAAATAAATATTAACTAAAAGCGGGTAGATTATATTTATTTGTCTACCCCGAACATTTATATAAATTAATATCGGGTAGTTTTGTGGTGCTTACATCTCCGGTGACACTTTGCTGGGACATCAGTCTTCCGCGACCATGGCCAGTGCAACCTGGCCGAAACGTTGGGAAAAAAGGTAAAATAATGTTAATTAATCGCGTTCGACCTGTATGTGACTTTAAATATGTGTACAAAGCGCGAGAACTTAAAGTGTTATATCGAGGAAATGTTACTATGACAATATTTCAATGTGATTTTGGTAAAGGTGAAAGAGGTGAATAAACTTTTGGTTAAGGTCAGAGAATCAAGCAAGCCCCCGAGACTGCCAAGGGAAGTTGTCTTGGAACTGAGGCCGCTCCAACGCGCAGACACTTCAACCACCAAACTTATACAGCAGGAGTGGACAGTAGACTTACTTGGTTAGAGTTGAGTCGGCTAGTAGACCACCTTTCGAAGCTGTTGGTTTGCGGGGA
The DNA here is from genome assembly GCF_023078275.1 of Leguminivora glycinivorella. Taxonomy (NCBI): domain Eukaryota; kingdom Metazoa; phylum Arthropoda; class Insecta; order Lepidoptera; family Tortricidae; genus Leguminivora; species Leguminivora glycinivorella. The sequence continues at coordinate 7,020,468 of NC_062998.1, read as the reverse complement.
CAGTTGCGAAGCCCCGAGACTGCCAAGGGAAGTTGTCTTGGAACTGAGGTCACTCCAACGCTCTGACACTTCAACCAAACTTATACAGCAGGAATGGACAGTGCACTTACTTGGTTAGAGTTGAGTCTGCTAGTAGACCACCTGCCAAAGCTAGTGGTGTGCGGGGACAGCTGAGGCGGCGGGGGGGCGGAAGCCCCGAGACTGCCAAGGGAAGTTGTCTTGGAACTGAGGCCGCTCCAACGCGCGCTGGACGCGTCAGACAGCCGCTTGCGCAGTAGGAAACCCTCGCGGGGCGCCGGCGCGTTCTTGTACCTGGAAAGAGATTAGAGTTAAGAATATTTGCTAGGCTGCTGGTAAGGAACAAAGTTCAATTAAACAATTCGCATATAGATTCTATGATGTAGTCAATATGGGGAGGATATTAGGATTGGCATAAAACAAACAGAAGACCGATTTATGTCAAGAACTATCGTCTGAATAAGTAAGGGAAGAGTTGTAACTCCATACATCAGTAAACGCGAGTTATTTGTATAGGCATAGTTATAGTGACATCTAGCTACATTCACGCGTCAATCACGCGTCAAATAGCGTGATTGACGTGTGAATGTAGCTACTATTTTATTATGTCACGTGTTTAGATTAAAAAACACTTCTTATCCAAAAAAAAAAACAAAAGCTTTATTTCTGGCCGGGTTTCAAAACCCTGATACCCGACGTGCGTACGAATGTTAGACCGACCCTCTTACAACTGAGCTACCTACGTGCCGTCGATGCGCTGACGGCGAAATTAACGACCATATTTTACGTTTACTAACGCGAAAGAAAAACGCATGAAAACTCGAAAATTCACGTCTTCCGGGATCTAAGGCTACCTAGATCGGTTTTTCACCCCCGAAAACCCCCACAAAAAAATTTCAGCGAAATAGAGTGGTTGGTTTCCGAGATCGTCGGTATATATAAATAAATAAATATACAAGAATTGCTCGATTTAAGGTATAACACTGGTTCAAATTCTACAACCAATTTATTTTTAGTGCCTTTAGTGGGTTAGAGGGTGGAAACCTGCTGCTATTCTGTATTCACAATACAAACGTGGGAATCGCTATGCATTCTCAATCAATTAAATATTAATACAGCCTTGAGCGGTTCTATTATGAGACTATAATATTAGAGTTTCATACAAGACTGGCCTTCTGAAGTATGATCTATGAATTAGAGAGTTGTGTTTCTGCCTAGAATCTAGTCTAGAATTAAATTCGGTTTCGTTGATACAGAAATAGGTTTACGTTGGAGTGACCGGGAACGAAAATAATATTTAGCTATTTTATTCGGCGACCTCCATGAGATAAATTGGATACTTATTAAAGAGTTTGTCTTAATCATTTGTATTAAATTTGAGTAATAGAGATAAACCATATTTTTCATTAAGATTTAAATCCATTGCATATTTTTTAAAGTTTTATGAAAAAGAAGGATTTACCGCCGTTATGTGCCGTAAATTAAATCATAGATTAAATATAAGAAGATCATACCATCCTATACACCGCCTAAGAACACGCATACACTACACCATACATAGATGGCGCCACAAAAAAATGCCTTGTTGCCATCGATTATTTGTAGATTGGCGTTAAGTGTCACTTTCGAGCCATAAATATATGTCAAAAGTGACACAACGCCATCTACAAGTATAATCGAAAGCTATAAGACATTTTTTTGTGGCGCCATCTATGTGTGGTGTAGTGTAGTGTATGCGCGATCTTAGTCGGTCGCATTTTAATGTATGAGATGATGTGATATTATATTGTCGTCCCTATCGCACTTGCGAGAAAGTGACGGCCTAATGTTTCATCATTTATCGCGCGACCATGCTTGCCTGCCTGAAATATATGACTACTCATCATTTTGCGGAAATTCAATGAAACAATTTTCATACAATACTGAACTGTCACCGCATACATTAGAATAACAGCGCCCTCTTGTCAAGTCATATATTTCTTGGTCAGGCTTTAATTCCACTAGACCGTATTGTCCATAATGGGTTGCAGTTATGAGTTAATAAAATAGTCGATGCATCGGCGAAACAATGCATTTCTACAATAGATACCTAAAGGCAAAAGGGGCAATAACCTTAAAAGGGTTTCGCAGTGCATGCAACTATTATTTATTGCGGAATAAGTCACTTTCAGACAGAGCTTACGCGGAACGGACAACGTTCCATTTAAAAAAAAAAAAAAAATTAAGCGATACCAATTTTTTTTAAATGTTACTTTTAATAAAGATATCAAGTACTTTCAGCGTCACACATGTAAAATAATACTGCATACTGTATAGGGTGTTTTTGCCCGTACTAGTTCGCGAAGTATAGAACATTTTTTGTCAGGTCGAAATTTTAAAGGGCCAAATGTACTGAAAAACGTCGTACACGCGAGGAAAGGAAATTCGTAACTCCTGTCAATTTAGAACACTCCCTTCGGTCAAGTTTAAATTTATCGCCGCTCATTTCGAACCTTCTGTTTTCCACAATTTTATCTTAATTTTATATTTTTACTTATAAATGTATAAAAAAAAATTTCTCTCAACCTCATAATTGCCAAGTGTGACACTGAAGCTGAGCAGTTTCATGTACGCTGCCTACGCCATTTAGGAATACAGGCGTGCGCTTATGTATGCACATTATCTAACAAACATTAGAGATTTCCACAAGCCCAGAATAAACAATAAATAAAATTTATTACGGTATACACCGTGTAAATATTAAATTCACTTATAGTCTCACTTCACTCTTATATATTTTACATGAGCATATCATTACCTACTTAGTGGTTACATAATTCCTTTGGCTACTCTTCCTTCTACATTTTATCATAATTGCACGAGTTCATCCACACTATTGTAGCACTTACGCGTATCGGAACAGAGACTAACTGTGTGCAATGTAATGAACATAGGTCACTGCAATTGTGGGGGTAATAATCCTGTTACAAAGGCGGTGAGCATTCACACTGTGGTGGGTATTACCGTCGCTAGAACAGACAGGGTTCAATATACCAGTATTATACAGTGCGTAAACGTAATAAGGGCGATAAATGAAACCAGGCATATAATTCAATATTGTTATCATTAATTAACAGGTGTTTTTGAGTTACTCTTAATTTCCAGCCCATGATTAATTTTGGAAAAAAATCCCAGCAGCAATGTACTGTAAAAGGGGTTGCGATGACAATCAATAACAACTGTCAACGAGCGTTTAACGCGAGTGTGTTTGCATTACGTTGCGGGCCGAATTAATTTGTATGGATAAAAAAAATATATCAATTTTAAGTAAAAGTTATCTAATTCCATTTTTATGTCCTATACTCACCACCGTTAAGAGGTTCGCCCGTATTAGGTTTACACCTTTGGGGAACGCTCGGCTAGATGGCGCTAATATTAATATTTGACATTTTATTTTAATACATATCAAGCTAAGAATATGGGCCAAATTGTCAAAACTGAGGTTAAAAAGTTTTAAGCCTGTGTCGAGAGATGGCAGTCTATGCACTGTGATTACACATTTTACTTTGACAGTAACAGTAACTCTCTGTAATACTCGATCCTCTTTGGTACATACATTACGATTTACGATACGAAGTGCTGGTAGCCTAGCGGTAAGTACGTGCGACTTTCGTTCCGGAGGTCGCGAGTTCAAACCCCGGCTCGCACTAATGAGTTTTTCGGAATTTATGTGCGAAATGTCATTTGATATTTGCCAATAGCTTTTCGGTGAAGGAAAACATCGTGAGGAAGCCGGACTAATACCAATAAGGTCTAGTTTACCCTTCGGGTTGGAAGGTCAGACGGCAGTCGCTTTCGTAAAAACTAGTGGCTACGCCAAATCTTGGGATCAGTTGTCAAAGCGGACCCCAGGCTCCCATGAGCCGTGGCAAATGCCGGGATAACGCGAAGAACCTTTTACACCGTGTATATTGTATAAAGTAAAAGCGCACTAACTAAATAAGATATCGGAAATATCGATCAGCTAATATTGTTCTACAGGCCGATTTTTTAACCGACTTCAAAAAAAGGAGGAGGTTCTCAATTCGACTGAATGTTTTTTTTTTGAGTCTCACGCGTTCGAATTCAGAAAATTGTCACTGAAAATAATAAGCAAGTCACCGTTTTCAACCGGTATTTTGGTGACAAAATCCCGTGAGCGAGATTCAAAATCTCCCTCGGAAATGAATCCCATAGCCAAATAGATTTACCTTAAAAGCTTTGCGCTGCAATATCTAGGGTTTATTAATACCCTAGATTTGCAGCGGATGTAATTTGATGTTTATTAGTTCCTAGAAATCTAGGTAAATGTACTTCGAGACTTGCTGGGGTGAGTAATACCAAAGAGGATCGAGTATTATAGAGAGTTACTGACAAGGTAAAATGTGTAATCACAGTGCATATGCCATCTCTTGACACAAGCTTGAAACTTTTGAACCTGTTTTGACAATTTAGCCCATATTCTTAGCTTGATATGTGTTAAAATGTCAAATATTAGCGCCAACTAGCTGAGCGTACCCCAAAGGTGTAATGCCAAACTATTATGTTAAAAGTATCTTTGAAATAAAAATAAAAAAGTCATAGAATATTTTTTGTTTTTACATCAAAAATGCATGTGGTTAAAATCTTTCGGGTTATTCAGGCCCACGGTGTTTATTTTCTTTTCTTGTAAAATAAAATATGATTTTTTTTCATAATTTCGAGTTAAAATGTAATAAATGAATATAACCTCTTTCTACCGAAGTCTCTGGCTAAAGGTATCAATTATTGCATTTAATGAGGAGGCACACTCAAAAGTTATGTTATGACAGATGGCGCCGTCCCGTCTTTCCATTGCACAGATGAAGAATTTCATACGTGAGAGAGAGAAGATGATATTTGTTTTCTCTCTTTTACATATGAATGACAGTGACATGGCTAGACACTTGCACAGGCGCCGCCTGGTGGGATAACTTTTAGTAATTATGTTAATAATTACTCAATGTGGGATAAAATGTCAGTGTGCCTCCTCATTTAAAAAGTCAATGTCTGACATACCGATTTATAACTTCACAATAAAAAGGTGCAATATCAGTGTATTGCTGGTTGAAGAGGCTGTTATAGATATGTAAATAAATTTATTGTCAAACTTGACACAGCATGTCATTTTATTAACCCGTTCAATAAACTTCACGGAACGAAATAAATTCTGTTCATCTTGAATACAGGTAACCGAAATTGATTTGTTCTCTGTCAAAACGTTATTGTAGATTACCGGTTAATGACAGAACATAAATTTGAACTGTTTACGAACAATATTAACCGATATTTTGAAACCGGTTCCGATCCCTGGTAATGCCATCTAGGCCACCGTACCTTTTTCTGTATGGTACTGAGGTACGTTTTTTTCTTAGGCTTTATCTGTCTATACGAAGTTATATGTCTTTGGTAATACCAAGGATAATTTACATAGGATTTACATACTTCATACTAAGAATCATACCTCGATTTTTTAGCGCCACCTTTTGACACACAATTTGACAGAATTCATAGGGTATATTATTAAGATTAATAGGTATATTAGGAGAACTAAAAAGCTGTACAAAGGCCAGGCATGCATTAAAAAATATAGCAAATTAAAACAGGCATTAACAGTTATGAAAAACAGGGTTCAAGACTGTCATTTAGAATTTGAAATCAAGGAATCAAATTTTCAGAAATTAAATGCCGACGACATACTTGAACAGGCTGAAAGATGAGCTTTTGGCAGTATCATCCATGTATGAGACGACTAAAAATCAAGTTGAGGAGCACGGAAAAAGACGGTAGGGCCGACCTGACACAGAACCGCCGCATAGAGAACGGAATGGAAATCCATGAAAGAGGGCAGCAGACGCAAATATGTTAAGAAGAAGAGAAGAAGGGGGTTCTTCAAAAAGGAGTGTACAAGTTTCTAATGGGACGGCAACGCGCATGTGACAAGCATAGGTTACGGTGACTGCTCTCCATCAGGCGGACCGTAGGTATACCTGTTTGCCACCGACGTGGTATAAAAAAAAAGAAGAAGACTCTCGTGATATGAATACGTATCACAACATTCACAACATTCTGACCGAAAGCTAGACCCGTATTCACATCCAACATATACACCTTCTCACGACTAAATTGATATTAAGTGGAGTACCTAATTCGGTCGGTGCACCTCAGTAGCCTCACCAATTGTCCTGCTAACCGTCGACCGTGTGTCAAAGGCGTAAGGTCAAGTTTACCATGAGTGGATACCGAATGGGCCACAATTTACATGAATGGGATAGGGGTTTGCAGACATACCGGGTGTCTCTAAAACCAACGCCAAAACGAAAAGGGGAATAGGACCTAATACGGAAAATATCATGTTTTTTGAGATAAGATATTGGCCGTAAAAAAAAAGTGAAAAATCTCGGAATTAAATATGTGGTGGTTGTCGGGGTGAAAAATCGTAGCTTAGTCTTGCGTCCCGGGAAAATAGTATTTTCTACAATCGTGATATAATACAAAGCTTTTCAGTCGAGTACCATGTTTAGGCCACGAAGCTTGCCACGTGGCTAATAGTACGGTACGAGAGTGAAAAGCTTAATTATATGACTATTGTATACAATATTTTTTCTATGAGTCATCATCTTCATCATCAATGGACGAAAATATTATCATTCAAGATAAAATTAATGTTAATAGCATCGTTCACCGTTGTATGAACATCAAATTACCTGGCAACCAATTGTTTGTAATAACCGTCTCTGATTGGTCGATAACCCGATAGATAAAAAAATGTGTTTCAGATGCAGAAGAATTTGCCAGGTATCGCAAATTAGTATAGAACTGGTATGAAGTTCTATTTTTGATTTTTTTCAGTTAACTAAAGTGAAGTGTAATGAAATATTATAGTTGACTAAGTGTCAAAGACTATCCAACACTGAAAAGTCAGCACATATAGTTTAGTCTGTGGTATCCTAATTGACAGATTAAGGTCAACGAGTAGAAAATAGTACATTACGATACAAGTGCGTAAAAATTTTCGATTTCTTTATGCTCATTTCCGAAGCCTAATATATAATAAAATAGATCTCCGAGCGAAGCTCGATCGGCCAGGTACTTAATGTATTAAAAAACGTGGACGTCGACTTCGGGTTTTATATATCTGTGGGCCGCTTGAAATATTCAAAAGGTAATAGCAGGTTACCCATGCAGCCATTAGAGGGCGTGAGGTCACTTTAAAACGGCAGTAGGTTTGAATTCATTCGATGGTCGTTAACACGCTTGTACCCACTTCGTATTAAGTGTACGACTTCACGTTTTTATACTGTTTTTAGAATTTTGCGAGTTGCGACTGACGTCTGACATTTTACGATTAAGATGCTACAAGAGCGAACATGCTATAATGGAAACGAGCCCCCTTTCAAATATACTAATTTTATTAACTAGATTTATCTAAAAAAATCCACTCAGGACATGCGGGGGGGTCATGACCCCCCCTGGAGCCTAGGCTGGCCATACAAATAGACCACATGACCCCTCCCGGGGGGCCTGGGGGGCCTTTACCACGTGACCCCCCCCCCCCTGGGCACGAAGCTGGATCCGCCCTTGACTCAGAACAACTCGGTTAAAAGATATTGCGAAAAAATCTTTAAAATTGAGGTTCCGTTCTCGACTGCTTGTCTGCTTCCTAATTCAAAACTTAATCAATCGTAACGAAATTTGAGAATCTAAATAAATAACAATGAACAAATCTGTGTCGGACCGTTTAGTTTTTTGGCTAATTGTTATCAATTTTGAATACCACACCTTTTTTGCGCCATAATCAATAAGGCCGTTTTTGGAAATTTTTGATGGGCTCCAGATCTTTAAAAATAAGAATATCAAGAAAATCAGATAAAAATAATCTGTGTTGAAACGCTACGCTTTGTGGAACAATGAACATGATTGAAACACATTCTGGTGGAAAGGCAAGCCTGTCTTTCACAGATTGACATTTTATTTTGCGTCAAGTCCAATTCGGTGCATATACTCAGGTTAGTTTAGAAAAAGTGTAACAGCATAGCAAGCATAGCAGCGCAATGAAAATAAATCGCAATTCGCATTGCATATATATAATTAACAGATTTGACAATTTTAACATATATACAATTAAAAACATGGGCCAAATAGGCGAGACGACTAAAAAAATTAATTAGTCCGTCAATTAGATTATCAAAGAATATTAGACACGTATTTTTCTTTTTTCTCGAAAAACGAATGAAAAATGACGTCGGTACAGTTCGTTGAAGTTCCGCGTGACGTTAGGCCTAGGTACAATTTTTACTTAGAAGTGACGTCACAAGGCCCCACTACCGAAATTTGATGCACTATATCTTTGTATTTTTTCATTAATTAGAAAAAGCGAAAAATATGTACTCAGTATGTTTGGACGATCTAACTGACGGACTAAACAGAATGTCATTTTTTTATGTAGTCGTGATCCCTAATAAATTCACTCAGGCCGATCTTTTGCCTTTCTAAAGGATCCCTGGAGCCCAACGCGAGTGACCTTCTTGATAGTGCTGGACCCGCGCGTGGGTATTCCTGCTCTTCTACGATGCCCCCCCAGTCTCTCCCTCCACTGATCCGACGATCAAACGCCTTCTCAATCTGTCAGGATCTCGTCTGGTCAAATAAGACTATTCTACGGCTCGGCCACGACATTGGTCTAAGCGCGAGAGCGGTGAGCGGCAGCCATACGTGCGAATGAAAAGTCCCATCGCTGTGTCTTGCTCCAATGTATGGCCGCCGCTCACCGCTGTCGCGCTTAGACCAATGTCGTGTTATAGTTACTCAGTAAGTGTTCATTTAGTTCATAGGTATCATAAGGTCATAATAGATTAGTTCAATGGCGTTGCAATTAATAATACAACTGCAGGGTTATGTGATACTCGATGCATCCTTGTGCGGTGAGTTCGGTAGCGGTGGTTATTCTATTATACAGAATATATAACAGTACAAGTACAGAAGGCTCACTCCTTTGATATTCACAAAATGCCGCCATTCTAAATTCTTAGCTACATTAACAAACGGACCGCAGCAGCCGATATTGAATTCTATTGCGCCGCGCGAAGGTCGTCACCACTGAATAGTCCGCGAACTCGCGGCCGCCGGCATGTACATTCACGCTATTTAACGTGTGATTGTCGCTAGATGTCACTTAACTATGCCTATCTATACAAATAACCCGCATTTACTGATGTATGGAGTTAGGAGTTACAACTCTTCCCTTACTTATTCCTCTATGGTACATAGCAATAATAAATTGATAATGAGAGCTTGAGATATAGGTACTACTGGACCCCTGGGGCCCGTTTCTCGAAAGGTACAAGCCTTGTATTACAAGTGTGTTTCCATGACAACCCATACGATTTGACAGTTCGCGCACTTGTAATACAAGGCTTGTCACTCGAAGCTACAAGTTACAAGCGGAAGTCTCTTTCCAACTTGTCATATATTAGCAGAGATCGGATTTTTTACGTCATCTCAAGCTACAAGTTACAAGCGGAAGTCTCTTTCCAACTTGTCATATGACTACCACTTGTAAATTGTAACTTCGAGAAATTGGCCCCTGAGCAAATAAATATTTTTCATTTCATTGTGCTTATTGTTGTGTTCCAGCAAAGCTAGAGGTGCAGTTGTCGTATGCAACTGACACGTTTGTAGTTGATGACATTGCTGACTATACACCCTGCACTAATAATACAGCACACTGTTACGTGATACTGGACGCATCCTTGCGCGGTGGGCTCGGCCGGAGGTAATTCGATTATACACCGTGCGTCTAACGTGTTTCATGTATCTATAGGTGTGACTGAACTGACACATAACATATCCTTATTTCTTGATTTTACAACTAGGGAACAAATCAAATTATTTTATTTTTTGATTTGTTGTTTTTGAAGTAGTCACATATACGAATAATAAACTGAAATAGATATCATACACGAAAGAAAAAACGACAAGCCCCACTGTTGGCCGAGCCGGGAATCGAACCCGGGTCTTCAGCATACGCGCGGCTAACGTCCTTACCACTAGACAACCTGCCCGCCGTGGTACCCGACGAAATTTCTCTAGTGTCTGATATCTCTGATAAGGCTAGGCGCCTTTGACCAACTCTATTCTAGTGGCAAGGACTTCGATTCTCGGCTCGGCCACCAGTGGGCCTTCTCGTTTTGTTTTTTTCGTGTATGATATCTATTTCAGTTTATTATTTGATAAGTTGAGATCCTGCAGGTTGCGTAATGTTATAATATCAATATGGATAAGTGTGTCATTAAACAAATACACCCTGTTTTTATTGAATTCCGTTAACTTTAAGGGGAGGTTCTTTAGATCAAATACAATTAATTTCTCTAAGAAACTAGCGTCTTAACTCTTGCGATTATCAAGTTATTAAAAAAATAAAGATAATTGCTGAACACGTGTGTCACAGCCTTTACCAACTCCTAATGTTATTTGTTTTGACATGTGCCGTCAATCACTTGACACTAACTTGAATATTATTCTCACACTAATAAATTCATTTATTATGTATGAAAATGATGAATTTTTTTGCGAACTTAACTAAAAGTGATATACAGGGTGGTTCCTGATAATGAACATAACGACTTGTCGGATTTAACGGAAAACAAAAAAAACACGGTGTATTATTAAACTCTACTACTACTCGCTTTTGGTGGGACCAGTGACCAACTTTTTTTTGCCTCGTTTCTGAATGTAGGAGTTCGTGTACCATCTTTAAAATAGTTTAGACATTAAGACCACATACTAATAATATCATAGCATAATTAAAATCAAAATGTTACTAACAATACCTATACTTAAGTTACTTAAAATACATATCGTCACTACTTTTAAAAAATCTCGTATCTCACGCTGTTCCTCAAAGTTAAAACGCAGTAAGTCTATATGCATTCCATACAATTACTACAATTTTCTTTTCATTGACAGACGAAGATACAAGTTTTTTTAAAAGTAGTGACGATATGTAAAAAGGGTGTCTCTTTTCGCCAACAAACTGCTGTGCCGTTTAGCCGAAGATTCAAATCGTGATTGTGTTTTCTGTAATAAATAAATTAAAAAAAACTGGTATTCTATAGGGCCCTCAAGGCTGCAAGATCTTTAAAAAACCGGCCAAGAGCGTGTCGGGCCACGCTCAGTGTAGGGTTCCGTAGTTTTCCATATTTTTCTCAAAAACTACTGAACCTATCAAGTTCAAAACAATTTTCCTAGAAAGTATTTATAAAGTTCTAATTTTGTGATTTTTGTCATATTTTTTAAACATATGGTTCAAAAGTTAGAGGGGGGGGGGGGGGGGGGGGGGGCGCACTTTTTTTTCCTTTAGGAGCGATTATTTCCGAAAATATTAATATTATCAAAAAACGATCTTAGTAAACCCTTATTCATTTTTAGGGTTCCGTACCTCAAAGAGGAAAAACGGAACCCTTATAGGATCACTCGCGTGTCTGTCTGTCCCTCTGTCACAGCCGATTTCTCCGAAACTACTAGACCGATTTACTTGAAATTTGGCACACGTATGTAAACAAGTGGCCCAAAGACGGACATGTAATATAATTAAATGAAATTAAACGAAATTTAATCATAGGGGCCACTTTTGGGGGTAAAATTGAAAATTAAAAATCAAAGTTATTAGAACTATATTGTGCTACATATCAAATGAAAGAGCATTTTATAAGCATCTCAAATATATATTTTTTATATTTTTTATTTTGGTAATTTAGAAGTAATTTAAGAAAATAAGCAAAAAATGACCATTCCCCCCCTTATCTCCGAAACTACTTAGCGTAAAATTTTCAAAAAAATACACGAGATAGCCCTCTACCTGTAGATTACAGGAAAACCTATTAGAAATCTACAGTCAAGCGTAAGTCGGAGTTAAGAGAAAAAAACTCAAATTGAGATTTTTCACTCACTGCCGCTGCAAGTACTTACTAAATGTTTTGAAATTTTGTGAGCGCCATGGACAGGTAGAAAGAAATTCATTTCTGTTTAGAAATTGTTAAAAATTTTAAGCATTTGCCAAAATGACTTAAGTTCCTACTAAAAAAGAGGCGCTTACGACTGTTTAGAACTGCACTGACCATAATATTGCCCTAATAGGTCCAAAAAATGGTGTATATATACGAAAACAAAAAAATTGTGCCACCGACAACCAAAATCTGAAGTCTATTTGCTCTATCTCTTATAGTTTCCAAAATATACGCAAAATCTTTAAAGTACAAATCTAGTGTATACGTTGCCATCACATGTCGTCAGGCGCTCATGACCTTTTTGTATGGAAATGTCGAAATCCGACTTGCACTTTACCGATTTTCATAGAAAGTTGTGTTTTATTATAGTTTTGAAGGAGGTTTCTTGTTTTTAACCACCAACGCAAAAATATTATAATAATAATAGGTTTGACGCTTGACATGTCTGTCTGGCATCATAGCTCCCAAACGAATCAATCGATTTTGATTTAGTTTTTAATGTTTAAGGTGAATTCGTCGAGAGTTTTTTTTTGTACCACGTAGGTGGCAAACATGCATACGGTCCGCCTGATGGAAAGCGGTGACTGTTACATATGGACGCCTGCCACTCAAGGAGTGGCACATGTGCGTTGCCGACTCGACTCATTAGAAACTTGTACAAACCTGTACTTAGAAGGGGCCTGGGTGCCGACGACTCAAAGGACCGAAGGAAGGAGGGGGAAGGAAGGAAGGAGTACCGCACCCTCGTTGAGCTCTGGCTGCCTTACTCACCGGCAGGAACACAACAATGAGTAAAGTCTAGTGCTACTTGATTGCGGTCTTTTGTAAAGCGGAGGTATTAGACTCTGCTCTACCTTAGAGTATATTCAATTTAGTATTAGAGTTATCAGTCAAGAAATTTAAATGCAGCGCCACCTATTATTAGTTTCGACAACTTTTCATGTGACTTTCCATGCCTAAAGGTTCGCACAAGTCTCAAGTCGCGTAAATTACTAAATTTTGCCGAGAGACGGCGCTAAATACAATAATACTCATTAGAGTACCTATACTTCTAGTCAAAGACATATATAACTCCGTATAGACAGATAAAGTCTAAGAATAAAACGTACTTACCTCAGTACCACACAGAAGAAGGGCTCAGCTAGATGGCGCTAATATTAATATTAACACGCTTTTATTAGGTCGTCGTGTATGTAACTATGTAATGGAATCTACGGAGGCTAATTTAACCATCTTCCAAGGATCGTAGCGTAATGATAATTGGCAGCTGTATGTAGTTCTGATGACAGTACAATAATATGGTACTGTTGAACTGATCTGATGATGGAGCCGGAAGATATGAACTGGAACTACATGATGGAACATCGTATCATAGCTGTTTTTGGGTTTCTTAGAAAAGTCTTGTAATGAACTTTGACTACGATTAGGTTTCAAGGTCTGATGATGGAGCCGGAAGATATGAACTGGAACTACATGATGGAACATCGTATCATAGCTGTTTTTGGGTTTCTTAGAAAAGTCTTGTAATGAACTTTGACTACGATTAGGTTTCAAGGTCTGATGATGGAGCCGGAAGATATGAACTGGAACTACATGATGGAACATCGTATCATGGCAGTTTTTGGGTTTCTTAGAAAAGTCTTGAAATGAACTTTGTCTACGATAAGGTTTCAAGGTCTGATGATGAAGCCGGAAGATATGAACTGGAACTACATGATGTAACATCGTATCATAGCTGTTTTTGCGTTTCTTAGAAAAGTCTTGTAATGAACTTTGACTACGATTAGGTTTCAAGGTCTGATGATGGAGCCGGAAGATATGAACTGGAACTACATGATAGAACATCGTATCATAGTAGTTTTTGGGTTTCTTAGAGAAGTCTTGTAATGAACTTTGACTACGATTAGGTTTCAAGGTCTGATGATGGAGCCGGAAGATATGAACTGGAACTACTAAAAAGATCAACGTAGTATTTAAAAAAGATCAACGTAGTATTTAAAATAAGTTGGGATAGGGTTTTCTTGAGACCCTTAAGAGCAAGTAAAGGGGGGCTCAGGGGCGATCGAAGCCCCCCACAAAAAAGACTGATCAACGTAGTATTTAAAATAAGTTGGGTTAAGGTTTTCTTGTGACCCTCCAGAGGATATAAAGGGGGGCTCGGGGGCGAAGCCCCCGCAAAAAAGAAAGATCAACGTAGTATTTAAAATAAGTTGGGTTAGGGTTTTCTTGTGACCGTTCAGAGTAAATAAGGGGGGGGGGCTCGGGGGCGAAGCCCCGCAAAAAGAAAGATCAACGTAGTATTTAAAATAAGTTGGCATAGGGTTTTCTTGTGACCCTTAAGAGCAAGTAAAGAGGGGCTCGGGGGCGAAGCTCCCCACAAAAAAAAGATCAACATAGTATTTAAAATAAGTTGGGATAGGGTTTTCTTGAGACCCTTAAGAGGAAATAAAGGGGGCTCGGGGGCGAAGCCCTCCGCATAAAATAAACATCAACGTAGTATTTAAAGTAAGTTGGGATAGGGTTTTCTTGTGACCCTGAAGAGCATGAATAAGGGGGCTCGAGGGCGAATGCGGGGGCATAAAAGAAAGATCAACGTAGTATTTAAAATAAGTTGGGATAGGGTTTTCTTGAGACCCTTAAGAGCATATAAAGGAGGGCTCGGGGGGCGAAGCCCCCCGCATAAAAGAAAGATCAACATAGTAGAGAATGCCTTAAAGCATGAGCCCGCCTTTTGTACTGCAAGATTTTCTTTTATCACTGCTTCCAGTAGTTCCACAGGTGGTAAATGATCTTTATTACTAGATTCACCTACTTTTATCAATTTTAAAGCACTAGTGGATAAAATGCGTTTTTACCCGCTGGTATTAAAGGACAAAACACGTGTTTCCGAGCTAGTGAGGGGAAAAATTCAATGTTGGCTGCTCGCGTGCGGTCCGTTTGTTAATGTAGGTAAGAATTTAGAATAGCGTCATTTTGTGAACATCAAAGGAGTGAGCCTTCTGTACTTGTACTATTATACATATATTCTGTGACAAAACTAACAACATGTATTCCAAGTACAAAATTCGAAATGCCGGAAAGTTAGTAGGTATCGACCGTAAATTGGCGAAATCCAATTTACGGTAAAATTAACACATGTGATGGACCCTGCCGTCTATAATAAATTGCCGCAATATGTGGTTGAAGCGCCTAGTGTGTCGAACTTTAAGTACCTATCGCTTAAAAAAATGGCTGGTCGAGCACCCGTTCTACACTTATGACAATTTTTTTATTACCTAATTAGAAAAATATTTTTGTGCATTTTTTATGTGAATATTGCCTAACTTTTTGTAATTTCAATCTTCTGTCTATTTATTCTCTAAGTATTATTGTTGTATGAATATTATTTTTTTAAATCAAATCTTGACGTGTAAAATGGCGTTGAATGAATAAATGAATATGAGTATGAGTAGTATGGTTATTTTAACCATTGAAAGTTTGTACGGAACCCTCGGTGGGCGAGTCCGACTCGCACTTGGCCGGTTTTTTTAATACCTATCCAACAATATATCACACGTTGGGGTTGGAATGAAAAAAAAATCAGCCCCCACTTTACATGTAGGGGGGGTACCCTAATAAAACATTTTTTTTCCATTTTTTATTTTTGCACTTTGTTGGCGTGATTGATATACATATTGGTACCAAATTTCAGCTTTCTAGTGCTAACGGTTACTGAGATTATCCGCGGACGGACGGACGGGCGGACGGACAGACAGACATGGCGAAACTATAAGGGTTCCTAGTTGACTACGGAACCCTAAAAACACCTTAACCTATAAGACTACAGGAATAAACAACTGAAGGAAGTTAAATTAAAGGCGGGATAAGATAAATCGCAGGATACCTAGGAACGCTGGGAAGTCTAGATCCGGATTAAAATGTTAACGGATAACAATGGTATAAGATCCGGGATGTGTGAATTTAAGACAAAGGACAAAGGATCTTTAAGACTATTATTAGAAACATGCAACATTCATCATTCATTCGCAGAGGCTGTGGAATGAGCTCCCTGTCGAGGTATTCCCGATGAACTACAGTATGGGGTTCTTCAAAAAAGGAGTGTACCAGTTTCTAATGGGTCGGCAACGCGCACGTGACACCCCTTGAGTTGCGGGCGTCCATAGGTTACGGTGACCGCTTTCCATCAAGCGGGCCGTATACCGTTTGCCACCGACGTGGTAAAAAAAAAAAAAAAAAAAGAGGCTTTGAGATACGAGTTTTTAACCGACAAGAACGAATATACTTAAGCGTTTAAAAACTGCGTGCGTAGCCGAATGCACAAACGCTCACGAAACGCAACGCTCGTAGATCTATCTCTATCGCTCTTGCGTATTGGCGCGACAGAGCCAGACTACATTTCACGGCGTTTCGTTTTCGTTTCGCGTCGCAGAAATGCCATTTTGCTACGGCACCTGGAAACCTACAAGGTCATGGGGCCGGGGCTAAAAGAAACATAGTCGACTTTGCTAGCGCCAAAAGGGCCGTTAGTGAAAATATCATAAGAAAATGTAACGTTTCGTTTTTGAATGTTTTTTTGCTGAGTTTTCAAAAATGTCCCATACGTAAACTCACGCCTGCATTCCCAAAAAGGCTACAATCTACATAAAAAAGATAACAAAATCACCATATTTATATAGACAAACAGTTTTTCATACCTCACCAACCTCATCTAAAAAAAAAATACCATGTTCTAAACCCGTCATACAGGGTGACACAAAACAGTGTACAGTCAAGTGTAAAAATATGGGTGCGTACAACTTATCAAAAATATGTCCCATAGCACTTTATGTCGGCGGAATAAGGTCTCGGTACATATTTTTGAGCGGATAAAATCGATACGTATTTTTGCACTTGACTGTACCAAAAACAGGTGTCATATGTAAAATGTTTACCATATTGTCAACCCCTGCATACAGGGTGACACAAAACAGTGTACCAAAGACGCATCATATGTACTCACCATTCTGGCACATTAAGCTTCTGCAACGACCTCTGGACCCGCAGTTCGTGCTCCGACAGAACGCGGTCCGAATTCTTCTGCAATTCGTTCTCTGGAGGCTGCAACAAAGATAAAACATGTTAGATTATTACACTTTCAAGTTCTCGCGTTTTGCACAAATATTTAAAGTCACTACGTGCTGGGACATCAGTCTTCTGTGACCACGGGCTGTATAACCTGGCCGAAACATCGGATTTTTTAAAATAATGATATTTAATCGCGTTCAACCTGTTAGTGTCTTTAAACATGTTATTTATAAACTTTTACGTGTCTCTTTATAAACTTTTGAGTGATGGTGCTTTCCACGGGTTTAATGTGAATGACTTTTGTGTTAATCAATGTTTCTAGCTTATAAATCCGGCTATTATTTTTTTATTTTATTTTTATGGTTTGACTTGAAATAGTACATTACTACAGAGGCCGGGACAAAGGGGGTTGCCGGCCAAAGACATGCGAGGCCGGATAGTTCTGAGGCGGGCAACCCCATTTCCCGCTGAGGTATGTATAGTGCTTTTCTCAAACATGGTATGAAATAAATAAAGTCTACTGAAAATAGTAACTTTGGATGGCTGTATCTAGTGTATCTCCTAAACGGTGCGTCGTAGCGCAAAAATAATCGAATTTTCGTTCCCCTTTGATGCCCCGTATACGCTTATAAAAAAACAAGTTAAAAAAAAATCAAAAAAAAAACGAAAAAAATTTTTTTTGTATGAAAACGCACCCAAAATCAAATATTGTCTAGGGCCCGTACCAGTTGCAGTCGGCACGTCTATAAAGCCCCTTATAGTTTTTTTTTAATTGGCTAAATACCTGGATGTTATGTCACAATTATCTGTGTTTGGAAATTAAAAAAGAGGACTTTGCCGGCCTTGGCCTGCAAGGTTTGTATGAAATTCCATTATCTATCAATCGTCCTAGCCGCACCTGCAACGTCATACTTCGCTGCCAATTATAAGGCACATAACATCAATATTTCATACCATGTTTGAGAAAATATACTTAATATTTGCGTTTTGGTACAGGGCGACGGCAAAGTAAAGACATACTTAGTTGTAGTATTTAGCCTACACCTTTATTTCTACAAGATGGAAAGAGAATAAAATCCGTGGGATATTTATTACTGAAATCGGAGATGTAAAAGGCTAAAAAGTTACTTTTTAACTGTAAACATCGTGACCAATATTTATCCTCTATTTTTTTACTATTCTTAACTATATCACTTCTAAAGATACGTGATATGCCATGATACGTGTTTTTCACTCGCTCGTAAACAGTATTATTACATGCCTGCACACTGATAAGTAATGAGCTATTTTACCGCTGTAGGGCGGTAAATCGAATACCTGGGTGGGGCCTTCCTGACTTTTGACAAATTACGAGATGGCGGACGAATGTTCTAAATGTCAGCGTAGGTATTACAATACATTTAGTTTAAAATTTGGTTGTTACTTCGGTAGTATGATGAACAGAGATCGGACGGATTTGCGACATTCTTCATCGTTCGACATTCGTCATTCAAGTCACTAGACTTACGTCATTTTAATGACTTTTAGTATGAGATGACGCACAAAAATCCTATCTCTGGACTGATGAAAAACATTGTGATGCCGCTGAAAGATTACGAACGAGAGGCTGTTTAATAACTCGAGTTTGCAATTCAATTTCCGCCAAGTGTTTCTAGTTTGCAATACACAATGTACTATTAATAAAATGAATGCTTAAATACAGTTTTTAACCCCCGACGCAAAAACGAAGGGGTGTTATAAGTTTGACGTGTCTGTCTGTCTGTCCGTCTGTCTGTCTGTCTGTCTGTCTGTCTGTCTGTCTGTTTGTCTGTCTGTGTGTGTGTCTGTCTGTGGCATCGTAGCTCCCGAACGGATGAACCGATTTTGATTTAGTTTTTTTGTCTGAAAGCTGAGTTAGTCGGGAGTGTTCTTAGCCATGTTTCATGAAAATCGGTCCACTATGTCACGGTCGGGGGTTTTTTCAAAATTTTAATAGACATCAAACCACTCGTATAGTTGGTTGCAATTGGTAGAATCGCCCGAGGCAGCCAGTTCGCTTATTGACATATTGCGAATGTTTTTTTTACTCCCAGCCTGTGGCTCACGGGAATGCAAACATTTTCTGACGGACATTTTCACGTTTTAATACCGATCGCATACGATTCCGCCAGGGGACCGATTATTGATATTCGAACGCACGAATTCGCCGTTCGAAAGTCTGTGGAAAACGACGAATTTTTTTTGACGATAACCACAACATTTTAAATTTAAAAAAAAAGACCGGACAGGCAGACATGGTAGACCGATTTCCATCAAACATGGCTAATAATACTCCCGACTAAAAGAAAACTTAAAATTCACGTCCGCTTGTCTGTCATATGCCTCCAGCGAATCCTGTACTACTTTGGACACGTGGCCAGACGGGAGCCGGAAAACCTAGAGAAACGCATTATGGTTGGCATGGTGGATGGAGGACGGGGAAGTGGCCATCCACCGACCCGCTGGGTGGACAGCGTTAAGAAGGCCTGCCAGGGATCAGGGATTAACACAGGCGCCTATTATGAGGACTGCAGAAGACCGTGCGGAGTGGAGAGCTTTGGTGCGAAAAATAACGACCTCATGTGGTCGCGACCCTCAGCCATGAGGAACCGAGGAAGAAGAAGAAAAGAAAACTAAATCGGTTCATCCGTTCCGGAGCTACGATGCCACAGATAGACAGACAGACACGTCAAACTTATAACACCCCGTCGTTTTTTTTTTGCGTCGGGGGTTAAAAAGAACGGCTAGTATTTTTTTTTTAAATCTAATCGTATGCCCACACGTTTTCAATTCTGTTAGTAGAATTTAAATCGCTAGTAATAAATAAATAAATAAAATAAATAAATATTATAGGACGTTCTTACACAGATTGACCGAGTCCCACGGTAAGCTCAAGAAGGCTTGTGTTGTGGGTATTCAGACAACGATACATATAATATACAAACTTATATACATAGAAAACATTCATGACTCAGGAACAAATATCTGTGCTCATCACACAAATAAATGCCCTTACCAGGATTCGAACCCGGGACCGCGGCTTAGCAGGCAGGGTCACTACACGCTAGGCCAGACCGGTCGTCAGTAATGGAGATATTATTCAACGATCTTCTTCTTTTTAGCGTTTTTCAATCTTAGAGATGTAGGCCTCCTTCATTTTTTGCCATTCCGTACTATTCTGGGCTCTTTCTATCCACTTTAATCCAGCTGTTCCCTTGATATCGTCACACCAACGCATTTTTGGCCTCCCTGAGCTGGCTGGGCGTGACTCCCATTGCAATAGTCTCCACTCCAACAGCCTCTTGCACCATGAACCGTCTTTTCGGGCCACACGGCCCAGCCCACTTCCACTTCAATTTCGCCGCTCGTCTGGTTACATCAGTGAGTTTACTAATTTCCTGAAGCCATTTTTTGTTTTTCTATCCCTAAGTGAGATTCCTACCATTCTTCTTTCCATCGCTCTTTGGGTTACTTGTAACCTATGCAAGATTTCTTTTGTAAAGATCCAAGTTTCTGCTCCGCTCCGTAAGTAAGTACTGGTAGGACATTATTCAACGATATTCACGTCTTTGCCTTTGGCTAGTCTGTGGTCAAGAGTAAGCCCATTCATAAAAAAGTAAAGAAATCGAATGGTCGACATTCAAAAATCGGCCCCCAGTTTTGTGGCCAGCATGAATTCCGCGAAACTTGTATTGAAAGCGAATATTTCAGTTCCAGTTGGAAGATTTTCTGAATTTTTTTGTACAATTTCGGGCTTTTAACGACATGGATGAAAATGAACAAACACAGGTATGTAATGAAGTAAATCAAATAACCTGATAAATATTATTATATAAACTTTTATAGTAACAATTATTGTCAATTTCGTTAATCGTAAGTGTGTTTTTAATCCCCGACGCATAAACGATGGGGTGTTATAAGTTTGACGTGTCTGTCTGTGTGTGTGATGAACCGATTTTGATATAGTTTTTTTTGTTCGAAAGCTGAATTAGTCGGGCGTGTTCTTAGCCATGTTTAATGAAAATTGTTCCACTATGGCGGGGGTTTTTTTTAATTTTCATTTTGTGGTTATAATTATTTGGAACATACTTACATACTAACTTCATATGTAAGTATGTTATGAACCTATTTGTATTATTTTCAGTTGCTGTAGGTACATTGTGTATTACTAAAGAGGAGTATTATAGAGAGTTACTGTCAAAGTAAAATGTGTAATCACAGTGCATAGACTGCCATCTCTCGACACAGGCTTAAAACTTTGAACCTCAGTTTTGACAATTTGGCCCATATTCTTAGTTTGATATGTGTTAAAATGTCAAATATTTTTAATAGCGCCATCTAGTCGAGCGTTCCTCAAAGGTGTACCGCCATTGACGCCATCTTGGTCACCGTACCTTTTTAATTACCATGGTTTTGAGGTATACGTTTTTTTCTTAGACTTTATCCGTCTATACTCTATACGGAGTTACATATATGCCTTTGGTATTACATAATGTATAGCTATAGGGACTTTATATGGAAAAGGGGCCACGGCGTATCTTAATAGGTTCTTATTCTTTTCGTCCTGGCGGTTGTTGATAATTTAAAGCAATAAACTACTGCATAAAAGCCGTTATTTCAATAAACAATAGTAGGTACAGGTGATAAATTAAAACACGACCGAAAGGAGTGTTTTTAAATCGGCACGAGTTACGAATTCCCTTTTCGCACGTGTATCATACGACGTTTTTCAGTACAGATGGCCCTCCGAAGTTTCGACCTGACAAGAAATGAACAGCTTCTCGCACTAGTGCGTAAAAAAAGCACCAACTGTACTGAAAAAAAATTATACACAATTGCACGATCCATTTCTACCCAAGTTTTACGAATATCGAAACAAAGTTTATATGTCAACTGACGTTACGAAATATACTGAAAAAGTATGTAAACTGCTGGCTAGACACCACATTGACGAGGGTGTAGCTACGGACTTTAACAATCCATTTATGTCAAAAATGTCAGCAACATGTATACATATAATAAGATGTCAAAGCTGTTTCTATAATGGCCATTAGTAAACTCGCTTTTATATTTTCCCACATCGACCCAGTTTCATTTTGCATCTTGTATTTATTTATACTAGGTCAAAACTTAAACAGGGGTTGTAAAACTAGGAACAAGGGAGTTGGCACGTCACGTTAATTTATATACGACAATTTTTACCTCATTTATCCAATAGTTTAAAAAAAAATACACAGCTGTGTATTCTTTTCAATACATAAACTCAATGTTATAATAAGTTTGTAAATTTTAGAAATACTTGCAGAGATTCCGAAGATAACCGTGGTCGTTTGCCACAATTATAAACTTTAAGGTAAGTGGCATACGACCACGGCCATCTTCTGAATCTCTGCAAGTATTTCTAAAATTTACAAACTTATTATAACATTGAGTTTATGTATTGAAAAGAATACACAGCTGTGTATTTCATGCATGATAATTTCATAAAACAATTCTATCTTGTTTCATACTTTTAAGAGCACATTTTATAGTAGTCGGGTTTTAGTTTTTGAACTTATTTTTTATTTAACTTACTTTGGGGTTACTATTTTATTTATTAAGTATGAGGGCGCTGAAGGCGCCCGGCTTAGGAAAGCCTGCGTCGGGCTTCGCCCGACACCTTAAAAGGAGCCGAGGACGCCGGGCTTATTACTACATGCGTCGGGCTTCGCCCGACACTTTAAGTTTGAGGGCGCCTTCGGCGCCCGGCTTAGACAACGTGCGTCGGGCTTCGCCCAACACTTTAAGTTAGAGGGCGCCTTCGGCGCCCGGCTTAAGACCGCGTGCATCGGGCTTCGCCCGAAACTTTAAGTTAGAGGGCGCCTTCGGCGCCCGGTTTAGGACGGCGCGCGTCGGGCTTCGCCCGACACTTTAATTTAGAGGGCGCCGAGGGCGCCCGACTTAATACCGCGTGCGCGGCTTAGACCACGTGCGTCGGGCTTCGCCTAACACTTTAAGTTATAGGGCGCCTTTGGCGCCCAGCTTAGGACGGCGTGCGTCGGGCTTTGCCCGACACTTTAAGTTAAAGGGTGCCTTCGGCGCCCAGCTTAGGACCGCGTGCGTTGGGCTTCGCCCAACACTTTAAGTTAGAGGGCGCCGGCGGCACCCGGTTTAAACCACGTGCGTCGGGCTTCGCCCGACACTTTGAGTTTGAGGGCGCCTTCGGCGCTTGGCTTAAGACCGCGTGCGTCGGGCTTCGCCCGACACTTTAAGTTAGAGGGCGCCGAAGGCGCCCGGCTTAGAACCGCGTGCGTCGGGCTTCGCCCGACACTTTAAGTTAGAGGGCGCCGAAGGCGCCCGGCTTGGGATCGCATGCGTCGGGCTTCGCCCGACACTTTAAGTTAGAGTGCGCCTTCGGCGCCCGGCTTAAGGCCGCGTGCGTCGGGCTTCGCCAGACACTTTAAGTTTGAGGGCGCCTTCGGCGCCCGGCTTAGGACGGCGTGCGTCGGACTTAACTTTGCCCGACACTTAAAGTTAGAGGGCGCCTTCGGCGCCCGGCTTAGGACCGCGTGCGTCGGGCTTCGCCCGACACTTTAAGTTAGAGGGCGCCTTGGGCGCCCGGCTTAGAACCGCGTGCATCGGGCTTCGCCCGACACTTTAAGTTAGAGGGCGCCTTCGGCGCCCGGCTTAAGACCGCGTGCGTCGGGCTTCGCCCGACACTTTAAGTTAGAGGGCGCCTTGGGCGCCCGGCTTAGAACCGCGTGCGTCGGGCTTCGCCCGATACTTTAAGTTAGAGGGCGCCTTCGGCGCCCGGCTTGGGATCGCGTGCGTCGGGCTTCGCCCGACACTTTAGGTTAAAGGGCGCCTTCGGCGCCCGGCTTAGGACCGCGTGCGTCGGGCTTCGCCCGACACTTTAAGTTAGAGGGCGCCGAGGGCACCCGGCTTAATACCGCGAGCATCGGGCTTTGCTCGATACTTTAAGTTTAGACGCCGCTTAGGACCGCGTGGGTCTTTAAGTAGGTTTAGGACCGCGTCTACGGTATGTATATACACTCTCATGAAGCATACCATATACTGAAAGAGACAGGTATAGCTGACAATCAGTATCCTGATACCGCATTTCTCTCTCTTTATGAAAATTATATTAATTTTAAATGATTAACTGGCTTTCAATAATATATTGTAGTAGTGGAAACTCATTATGCCATGCCATGATGCTAGGGTATCCTACAATCTATGATACACGTCAGAATAAATACTAATGAACACAAGTTAAATTATAATCTATTGAAAATATTTCAACTTGTGCTGTCTTAAAGTAGTCACACTACTATGTATATAAATCCAGCCTCAGGCACCAGAGGACTTGGTCACTTTTTCTTTCATATGTAATTTATTTCGGTTTTAGTTTAAAAATATATTGTGTTATAAATTGTCTTTTAAGATCCTTGCTGCTTTAAGCCTTTCCTTGCTTTAAGGTCGATTGCTGAGCAAACTGTGAACTGTCTGTATAACTGTATAACTAATTTATAGCAATACTAGCTTTTTCCCGCGGCTTCGCTCGCGTTAGAAAGAGACAAAAAGTAGCCTATGTCACTCTCCATCCCTTCAATTATCTCCACTTAAAAAATCAAGTCAATTCGTCGCTCCGTTTTGCCGTGAAAGACGGACAAACAAACAGACACACACACACTTTCCCATTTATAATATTAGTATGGATTATATTCCTTTGAATTGAAAATAATATGACGATTCGGAACTGACATATTATCAAGGCAACTTTTGCCCCTAAGCAAGAAGCTGCTATTATTACGATCTACGTAACTTTATACCACTTTACGGTATTTTGAACTAGAACTTTCTATTATACATTACAGCAAAGCCCAAACTTAACGTATACCAAAGATTTTGTTATTCGTTATAGAATTATACGAGTTTAATAAATAACAAAAAAATTAGTAAACTTTTTAGTGAACGTCTTTTGGGCCAGCCTGTAAAAAAGCTTCTAGGTGAAATTCTAAACAGTTAAAAAAGCATTTTAATATAAATAAAGTAAAGTAAGGAATTATCCTAGCTGAAGCGACAAATATACGCGATAATGCAACTGCAGTCATCTTTGATAACAGGGGGCCTATTCAAGATATCAACTATTGATTAAAACACCAATCAAAATTAAGCAATGCATTATTTCTCTTAGGGCTAGTTCGGACTACAGTAATCCAACCGGTTGAAAAGTTTTTATTTTATGACTTTCTATGCGTAAAGGGCCCATGTTCTATATGCATCATAGACTCTTAAGGCATGCACGGTCACAAATACTCGCCATCTGACTTAATTATTAACGCCCGAACTAGTCATCCAATAACCTTACCACAATTGCCTCGTCAATAACAACTGACATATTCACTGACTACATAATAATACTTCATTCATAATTAAAACCCTGCCTAGAAATAAATGACTATATTGTCAGGAGGGCGCTGTTATTATGATGTATGGCGTGACAGTTCAGTTCATTATGAAGAAAATAGTTCTAATGAAATTCCGCAACATGGCGCGTAGTCATATATTTCTGGTCAGGGGGCCGATTTTTGAGTCTCACTGTCACTAAAATACCGGTTGAAAACGGTGACTTGCCTATTATTTTCAGTGACAATTTTCTGAATTCGAACGCGTGAGACTCAAAAATCGGCCCCCAGGACAGGCTTTATACATTTCGCAGACCAAATTTATATCAAGTTATTAGACAGTGTCACGCCAGAGCCAAGAAAGTTGTAAGGTTATCTACACGTACCGTTTTTTCGGTACGCAAAATGTCACGCAGTCGCACCAGCCAGGACAATAAGGAGTATGCAATGAAAAAATTCGTGAAAGGAAAGCAGTGCTTTATTCGTAGTTAATACAGTGTTAGGCTTGCCCCAAGCGAGCGTAGAAAGTGCTCAAGAATATTAAATTTATAAATACAGGTTGTGTTTAGATATTAGCATACAGGGTGATATAAAAAGGACCGTTCTAACTTTGCATAGTGACTTTTAAGGTCATAATGAACAACTTTTATTATGGGAACACTGTTGAAATCTCCAAAAATAATTGGCTATTCCATAGAAATGAGCGGCGCCATGACAGTCGAAACGAAATGTATGAAACAGGGATTTTTTTTTGCGATTTCAGTGTTGACACTGTTGACCCCATAACAAATCTTGTTCATTATGACCTCAAAAGTCACTAAGTATGCAAAATTTAAACTGTCCTTTTTATTTGACCCCGTATATTAGCGAACTTGGCCGCTCAAATATTTATACAATTACCACAAGTCACGTGACGGTTGAGAGTAAGTCGCGTCAAGTCAATGATTTGTTGACGGTAGTATTTAAACTGGGCTCCAAACGAGAAAATTATTTTACTTTTCATAATATTATATATCTCTAGGAATTCCACAATCTGCCGTATCTTACGATCGTCAACCATAACAATGGCATAAAGGCTGACGTCTACATATTAAATTCCTAAGCATATCGTTCGTACGGACTATAAAGTGAGTATAGAAAGTATGTCAATGTTAACCCTTTCAGTGACTGTGGTAAGGGCAGGGGTTGAACTCGACGATTGCGTGACGCTACAGAAATATCAAAAGCGAGGCTATTAAAGGGCGGCCTTCGTTTATAAACAAGATGTTCCTTTGACGTTAAGTACTTGATAGAATGAATAATTTAAAGAGCTATTCATAATATAATCCTTTAAGGTTTGACAGGCCGCGCCTAAGTGGTAAGTAATAATTTAATAAATATATGCCTTTGTTTAAAAACCTATTATGTATTTGAAAACCTGAGTAAAAAAAACTTCTTAATATAACAAGGCGTATAACAGTCGCTCAACTAGGACAATTTTAAATCCAAATTTACCGATTCGTCGATAGGCGCTAATCTGTAAACCGATTTATTGAACGACTTCTCCACACAAGCACTTTCCTCTTCACTCAAATCCTTCATCGGCGACGAGTCAGGCATTCCTTCGTCGATGTTTAACGTCTGATGTATTTTATGGATCACAAATTTCGTATAACCTAACTCTTCGTCTTCTTCCAAAGACACGTCAAAAGGTTTACCCTCGGCGTGATGAGAGTAGCTTAGCAACTCTTCTACGGAACACAAGGAGTCTTTGCGAAGCAGCGACGAGCTGATGCCACTCACTAGCTCTGACCACGACAGGCGACTACAATCGTCTTCAGATTGATTCGTCCGATACGATTCTTGTTTAACAGTCTCATTGTAGGATCGCGAACTATTCATGAGCTGCGACACTCCGTATATAGTTTCATACCACGACTCGCAGTTCTCAAACTCGGTTTTAAATGAGTTCGTGTTGAAACTGACTCGGCGTTTCGGCCTTTTGAGAGTGGAGGTAGGCGCGCGGCGGTCGTCGCTTTGCATGACTTCGTTCTCAAAGTCTGCGTAGTCCGGTATGTCTACATCCATGAAGTTGTCTAAAGTCGAGATGGAGTTGTAGATGGTGTTTCTGGTGGTTATTTCGTCTTGTAAGGAAGGCGGGGGCGCGCTTTGGAGTAATCGATCCAGAAAATTGCGGACACGGTCATCGTTCTTAACACTGCGATCTAGAGAGTAGGTCGAGGGCTTGCGAAGTACCAGCGAGGTGGACCGCCTCACATTGTATCTCCTGTCCGATCCGGAACTAGCGTTCAACTGATCCATGCTTTTTCGGCGAGCGCTCAGCTTTTTGATGTATATCTTCGATTTCCACTCATAATGTTTACTTTGAAATCCACTTATTGACAAGGAGTTCTCCTCGTCGGATTCGCTACGCGGTATTTCGGGATATTTAGCATAATAATAGTCCCTGGACAGCGGTTTCACGAAAAGGTGTTCGGGTTTGACCTCCTCGAAGGGCTCCATCTCCTCGGTGGCCCATAGCGAGTCCAGGCAGTACCAGAAGCCATTCCTCTGCAGCACCTCCTCCGTGGTCAGAAGCACTATCGACACCATCTCGGCGAGCCTCGCGCTCCGCGTCCGAGTCTGCGACACGACTGTTCTTAGATGCTTGTTTACTAGTAAATTTACGAGCGATTCCCGGAAAGCACATTAGTTAATGTGACTATTGCGGTAATCGTTTTGTTTAATAAACAAGTGATCAGTCACAACAAGCTTTTTAAAAGGGATTTTGGATTTGCGGTTCGGCGGGTCGGAAAGTGGCGGAAGTCGAAGGGAAGTGAGAAAGGTTCGGGGCCTCGTGGTTGGATCACTCACCCTTGCCTCCGAGGAAGCGAGGAGCGCGCACGGCCCGAGCAGCCCTACGCTCTCCCAGCAAGTCATGTCACCGGCGTTACACAACACGATCCGCGACTATCGCATCGCGATGCACTCGGCCGTTACGTAAGTCCTCAAGACACGACAAAAAGCGTCTAAACATAAACCTAAGACGGACAGGAAAGAGCAAGCGAGAATTTGGAAGCGAAAGCGTTCGCCAATCAAATCAGCATTTGCTTATTGAACGACAAATCTAATTACGAGACTGAATCGCAGGAGGCGAGGGGCTTCGGTGCTTAGGGTGGCTCTGCGGGCCACGGGCTGGGCCGGGGCCTCCGGGTCCGGCATGCGGTGGGCACACTTACGCTGCCACTGCGGCAACTCGCATCGCGGGGCATGGGCCCGGGACTGGCGGCCGCGACGGTGCTCCGCGGTTGACTGAGGTGCGGCGTGTGTCCTTGGGCGCCTTCTGGCCGCGCATGCGCCCGTCCGCGCCCTTACTACAGTTTCTAGCGCACAATAACGACACCTTATCTCTCTACAACTCATTGATATGACATTAAAAAAGCGAGTAGACATTTTATTGTATTGGATTTTGAGGACGGGAAGAGGGATATTGGCACGCGAGGGTAAATGTCGGGCGCGACCTAGAAATGTTACCCCTTCGCTTTGTATTACTAGCTAAGTAGGGCATTCATCCTATTAATATTGTAAGTGTAGGTAAAACTTCTACGTTTCTAAAACACGCACACACGACTTCATCTTTTTAACAAATTGCGTGGCATAATTTCTATGTGTACGAAGTATTTAATAAATATTCAGATAGGCATTACTGATTTGAAAACACGTCTTCATTTTGCGTATTTAATTTAACCTCATACAGATATGTATAGGTACAGGATTAGATATTTTCATAGTATTGATTTTTTTATCGAGTTTCAAGTGTGACCTGTGTGGTGACAGGTTAAGAATTTCACCACCCCCTTTCTTCCCGTGGGTGTCGTAGAAGGCGACTATGGGATATGGGTTAAATTGTGGCGTAGGCGAGAGGCTGGCAACCTGTCACTGCAATGTCACAGTTTCGTTTCTTTCAACCCCTTATTTGCCAAGAGTGGCACTGAAGCTTTAGTAGTTTCATGTGTTCTGCCTACCCCTTTATGGGATACAGGCGTGATTGTATGTATGTATGTATGTATGTTTCAAGTGTTTTTTCGTAAAATCAAAGACAATAAACTTTAACATGAAACATCTCATTAGATTAGAGCGATATGCTTACGGAATAACAAGAAAACAGATAAAAAAATCCGAAAATGTTTTACATATACACGGTGTAATATGAGGAAACCGAATAATTTTGATCATATAAACTTTTCTGGATTTCGACTACTTTCAGACTCAGAGTTATAAGCATTTAAAAATAACAATTACTATTATTTCTCAGAACAAAACGCTATTTTGATGACGATGATGCCGTTATCGGACATAATCTAACTATTCTCGTTGATAGATGTCAAAAAATAACTAGTACTAAATTGCAAAAAAGATTTTTTTTTTGATGTAAACTTTTATTTTAAGTGCCAGTTTTACGAATAACATTTACTTTTTATGTGAAAATATATATAAAAAAAACTAAAAAAAAAATACACAAAAAAATTTTTTTTGTCGAAAATTGCTTGAAGTCATAATAACATTTTATCTTTATTTTGCCCTCAGAAATGCGTAGTTTAAATCTTTTGGTTCCCTCATATTACACCGTGTCTTATTTATCGTGTATTTCCTACAGTAATTTATTTTATAATTATGTAGATAGGTATAATATATTATTTAGTATTGTATCCACGCACTATGTCAAGGCATGCAGTCCCCCGGGATATCTAATCTAATAAGATATTCCATTAGACATGTTTTCCGTAAGAGCGTTGTTGGTGACCTACATGGAGTCCTATAATATTTATTTATTTATTTATATTTATTTATTTATATCTAATCTAATAAGATATTCCATTAGACACCCGTAAGAGCCTTGGTGACCTACATGGAGCATATACAGAGTGTCCCATAAAGTTACAGTGAAACTAGCTTTAACTTTTTTCTATTAAAGTGCGTTGAAAAAACACTAACTATTAAGTATTGCGTCTTTTTTGTTGCATTGTTTGTTTTAGTATACAATTGTTGATAAAAAAAGAAAAACATGATCCGGATCACGATTTCAATTTCATTCTGTATATTACATGTAAAATGCAATATTATCTAAATAAAATATGGAAAGAAAAAAGTAGATAATATCAGAAATGGCACAAAGTTATAAATAATACAGTGGTTCGTATATAAACATTGATAAATTAATATGTTTGTGTATTTGTTTAAAGGGACTTTAACTTTTACGCTTACTTAAATAACAATTATCTCTAATTAAGCATTACTCATTACAGTTATTACTTTTGAAGGTATTCTACACCGTGTTTTTATTTAATTGAAATGTATGAAACAGGTTTCCTATAATGGACCTAACTATATGCCGAAGTTAAAGGAATTCAATAAAAACAGGGTGTATAGATGTGGTAAATATTCGGCAACTATTCGGTATCCGGCCTATTTGCTATGTGTGTGATATGTGCGCAATTTCTTCAGCTTTTATACGGTCATTCTAGAACCCTGTCTCATTGACGCCGTGCTGTATTTGTCATAGAAGTCACTTCGACTTTTACTGTTAAAAGGTTCTACAGTTGTCTACGATTCAAATTGGTTCGCCGTGCTTTAAGTCTAATGTAGGTAGTAAAATTAGTTTAATTTTTCCGCACTGCTCTATATGAACTGAAAATCGTTGCACGATTCACGTGCGAATAGGTAATTCGCGACTCGTGTCGATTTAAACACTACCTTGTGTTGCTAATGTCCTATTTTTCGCACGTGAATCTTAATGTACTATTGCGATATTTAGCTTCATTTGCACCTCCAGCAGTCGCACATAGCCAGTAACTACAGATATGTATAACTCCATGTTGGGTGAATCCACTTAAAAGTAACGTGAGTCACGACTTCATTGATTGAACTACAGCTGCAAATGAAAGGATCTATGCATATATCGAGAAAGTAGCACTTATTTAGAGATAGATTATAACTTGAATGAAATCGTGACTCATGTTACTCTTCAAGCGGAAGTCTCTTTCCAACTTGTCATATTAGACATTGACAACCACTTGTAAATTGTAACTTGTAGCTTCGAGTAATGGGCCCCCAGATGAAAGACACTTTCGTAAAACTGTCTACGCCAAATCTTGGGATTAGTTGTGAAAGCGGACCCCAGGCTCTCACGAGCCGTGGCGAATTCCGGGATAACGTAAGGAGGATGATGATGATGACTTTGCCGATAACGATTAGTAGTGCAACTTGCCTTGGGGGGAGCCTGGACCCCAGGCACTGCTTTGACAACTAATCCCAAGATTTGGCGTAGACAGTTTTACCAAAGCGTTTGCCGACCTTACAACCCGAAGGCACATCTCGGACACTGGCGATCAAATATATGGAAGAGGCGCGTTCCTAGCACACATTCTAAGCTCGTGTACGTGAACGGGCACCGTGCTTGTATGAGTGAGATATGACAGGTCGATTGTTCGCGTTATTGACAGGCGCTAACTGTGAGGTAACCGAGAGGGGGTGGGCGGCACTTTAAGCGGAAAGCGGGAATGGTCATAATACTGAACGACAGTACTCTTGATTATACTGTGCCGAAGGGTAACTAGACCTTATTGGGATTAATCCGGTTTAGTGCAAGGTACGTAGAAATAAGTGCACCGGTCGTACGGGCCACGTTGCAACTGACAGCCGCTGCATTTCCCGCCGTATTTTGAACCTGATTTATTGCCACTATCTGGACGCAACTTATCGGACGTAGTTTAGTTTCGATTGGCGCGCTCAGCCAGCTAACTACGCTACTGGGTAACTAACTACGCTACTATGTCTTGCAGTTTAGATTTTAGTTGTAGTGTGTTGGTTAAAATGGTTAACAATGTCTACAGAAAGGTGGTGGTCTAGCAGAAAGGTGGTCATAGTTCTGTTATGAAACGTCGTATCCCCATCGAGTAAGGGGTTTTTAGAAACGTCTAGGAAAGCAGTGACTGTTGAAAGAAAGGTACAGTCGGCGATAAAAGCTCGTGCCAAAAATGAAGTTTTTGCAAAAAAAAACTTTATAAGTAATTATTAATATTAAAAGTACGTCAGCGACGTATAAAAAGCACACGTGCGACACATTCAAGCTCATTCAGGCGAAATCGCTCGACTATTCCGATATATGTCGCTTGATCGTCCCCTAGTGTATTCCTAGCTTTAGATTCCACTTGCAATTTCGAAGGACTTTATTGAGTTTAGCGCGCAAAATGAGTAAACGAGGTTTCTGGCATTTTAACGTAGATTGAGGAATATTTTGCCGTTTACGTGCGTTCCGTCTGTATATTTTTCAGTACAGATGGTGTTTTTAAATCCCCGACGCAAAAACGACGGGGTGTTATAAATATGACGTGTCTGTCTGTCTGTCTATGTGTGTCTGTCTGTAGCATCGTAGCTCCCGAACGGATGAACCGATTTAGATTTAGTTGTTTTTGTTTGAAAGCTGAATTAGTCGGGAGTGTTCCTGGCGATGTTTCATGAAAATCGGTCCACTATGTCAGGGTTTTTTTTTTTCAAAATTTCAATTTTGTGATTAGGTTATTGCCCGCACTAGTTAATTTCTTGTCAGGTTGAAATTTCTCTCGTGTCGATTTAAAACACTCCCTTCGGTCATGTTTTAATTTTATTTATCGTCACTGGTTTAGACCTTCCTCTTTTCCGCACTTGCATCGTAATGTACTATTAACAAACAAAATCATCAAAGATTTCGTACTTGAAACATACCGATAAATATTATAACCTAACCACAAAATTAAAATTTTGAAAAAACCCCTGAACGCAACATACTGGGTTGATTTTCATGAAACATGGCTAAGAACACTCCCGACTAACTCAGCTTTAAAAAAAAAAAAAAAAATCTGTTCATCCATTCGGAAGCTACGATGCCACAGACAGACACACACAGACAGACAGACAGGTCAAACTTATATAATACCCCGTCGTTTTTGGGTCGGGGGTTAAAAACTAACGAACACGGAAAGTACCATTTTAAACTCAAATCGCCCGGTTCCATTTCGACACAAGAGCGGTAAAGTGCCCCGAAGCACGTTGTTTCCCTCAAACACTTGATATTATAATCGAGAGTCAATTCCAGGTTCTTTGATGTGTTAATTCTGTGCTCCGTTACTGACACTGGGAGGTTCTAATTTGAATTTTATGGTGATACACAAAAAGGTTACGGAAAGTGTAAAATAAGGATTATAATTTTATATAGGATACGAGTACATACTTCATACTAAGAATCGTACCTCGATTTTTTAGCGCCACCTATTGAACACTATCATAACTACACTGATGATGCCTACAAATTTATTTTCCTTCACTAGCTCGGAAACACGTGTTTTGTCCTTTAATACCAGCGGGTAAAACCGCATTTTATCCACTAGTGGGTAAAGTAATTTGACCTTGAATAAAGTCAAATTAACTGCTTTAAAATTGATAAAAGTAGATGAATCTAGTAATAAAGATGATTTACCACCTGTAGAACTACTGGAAGCAGTGATCTTTTGCGTTGTAGTTTCCTCGCTATAGTGAGGGGAAAAGTTTTGTGTTACACTTGCGTGCAAATGTATTTTACTTCTCGTGTGTTAAAAAACTCGCAAGTTCAGGATTCTATTCTCGAACTATAGAATCCTTTCACTTGCTCGTTTTTCAATTCCACACTCGGCGTTAAAATACAACTTTGCCCCCTTGTATAATAAATAACTATTATTTTCAAAATGTGTATTGGAGAGACATCATAATAATAGACAATAGTACATACCTACTTACACACCAACATAATACGCTACATTTCACTGTGCCTTTTAATTGACTTACCTGAAAACAAAAGAATAATATAATTAATATTTAATTGATAATAATAGTATTTTACAATACTTTTTCTACGACCAAGCACTTATTTTGAAAGAAAATTATAAATCAACAAATACCTACTTTCAGTCATCTTAGTTATCTAGTGGACCGCCTACCATTTTGAATATGCAGTTTGAGTGCAAACATGAAAATAAAACTGTCTATGGTATGGTTCTTTGAAGCCTGGCCACTAAGACGAATCGAGCCGAGTTGAGTCGAGTTCTCATACATTTGAATGCGATTCGACGCGTCGCCAATGAACGCAGTAGAAAACGAAGGAGTCTCGACTCTGCGAATTGGTTTGTTAAGTTGGTAGCAATGTATTTACTGAACTGTAACAGCTATATCGTGCTACTGCTACTAAATGTTTTCAGGGTATAGACTAGATAGACTTGTCCTGACATCTTTTATGTAGGGTTTTAAAGTTCTATGCACGACCTTGTAACTCACGAATAACAGTACGGGAGTAGAAAAAAAAACATAAGCGTTGGCAGCCTAGCGGTAAGTTCGTTCAGAAGGTCGTGGGTCCGAACCCCGGCTCGCACCAATTACTTTTTCGGAATTTATGAGCGAAACGTCACTCCATATCTGCCAATCGCTTTTCGGTGATGGAAAACATCGTGAGGAACCCGGACTAATTCCAATAAGGTCAGGTTTTCTAAATGTAGATTATTGCTTAAAGTTTATGTAATTAACACAAAAGCAATATTTTTATTGAAATTACATGCTTTTAATTGTAGTCAAAAAATTAACATCGAGTTAATTTTTGTTAATAACTCTCACTAATTTTAGGTACCAATTTTTGAAAATGCCCGTATGGCATCTTATTTGATTTTTATTGTCTAAGCATCAATAGTCATAGTACTGAATAAATCAGTGTAAAGTCATAGTAAAGGCAATAGTTGACGCAACACAGACCTAGTCTAGTTAGTACAGATACAGAAGCTATCTAACAGCACTAAAAGCGCTAACAACTGTAAGCGACTGAGAATAATTACTTCCACTTAACGTATTGCCACATGAGTCGAGTGCTAGGGGCATTTTCATAATTTGGGACCCCCCAATTACAGTAAATTGTTAACAAAAATTAACTCACTGTCAGTTTTGTGACGATAGTTAAGCATGAAATTTCAAGAAAAATATTGTTTTTGTGTTCATTACATAATTTTAAAGCGATAATCTAAATTCAGAATGTGAAAAAAGATTTCTTTTAGATTAGTAGTAGTATTTTTATTAGTAGATTTTATGCTTAGTTGTCGTCACAAAACTGACAGCGATTTTTTTTGTTTTCAACTTTTGCTAATTGGGGGGACCTAAATATCGAAAATGCCCCTAGACTATTAGGACTATTTTAAATTACACCATTGCACTTCCAATAGTATATACCTAGTCATTTGTTTTACAAGTGGGCAAAGTTGTTGTGTAACCGCACGTGCCAATATTGATACCCGAGCAAGCTAAAGATTCCAATACTAACCCGCAAGCGTAGCGAGTGGTACAGAATGTGGAATCTTGAATGTTACGAGTCAGTCCGATTTCCTCACTATGTTTTCCTTTACCAAAAAAACACAGGTGCTAAAGCAAAATCAACACCTAGAGAATCTGATAGTACCTATCCATTAACTATTCTGTGATTTTAGTTTACTAGAGCATCAAGTTAGTTCACGAGGTGTGTACATAGTACATATCATAGACTATCGTGAACCGACTCCTTATGAGAATATATTTCACATATTACGCAATGCAAGGTCAGTCATTGTCTGGAAAGGAAAAAATAGCAGTTTGCACAACAAGGGCATAAAGTGACCCATTTTTACCTAAGGCAATTTTTTTATATTTTTCAATTATAATTTACACCACAACATTGTAGTAAAAGCGAAAGAACATAATACGTACATAACCATTTCCCGCCAAATTTTTTTATTTTTAAATTTCAACATGTGATCAGAGTTTCAAACGCTTGGTTTTCTGCGAAGTCAAACAAAACGTGCATTTTTGAACTATAATCGACTCCTATTTTATGTGATTTACTAAATTGAATGACAGAAAGTACGGAATTCTAATAAATTGTAGCAAAAATAAAATAATATAACAAGTTTTGTCATTTACACAATTTTATTGCTCAGTAAAATTGTGCAATATGTTTCAACTGTTTGGCTGTTGAGACCGATTACCTGAGTTTTAGAAGAAAATTTAACTTTTATGTCGTCTACGCTACGCAAGACAGTTAAATTAAATTATAAATATCTAATGTGACTGAATGTATAATACTAGAACTGATAATAAATATACCTATGCATGTATAATTAGTAAAAAATTCAATAACATAATGTATGAAATTGCAATGCCCTGCCAGGGCCCATATGACTCTGAATGTACCTAGTTGTTAAGATCTGTACTACACTATGGTTGCAATAAATAAATGACTAAATGACATAAAGGTGCACTTTTTGAGCATGAGAAGTGAAAATAGTACATTACGATACAAGTGCGTAAAAAAGGAGGTTCGAAACGAGTGGCGATAAATTAAAACACGACCGAAGGTAGTGTTTTAAATCGACACGAGTTACTTTTTGCACGTGTATCGTAAGACGTTTTTCAGTACAGATGAGCCTTCAAAGTTTCGACCTGGCATATAATGTACCACTTCTCGCACTAGTGCGTAAAAAATACACCATCCTTACTGAAAAAATCTTTTGGTTCATTATATGCCAGGTCAAAACTTAGGAGAGCCATCTGAACTGAATACGTCGTACGATACACGTGCAAAAAGGAAATTCGCAACTCGTGTCGACTTAAAACACTCCCTTCGGTCGTGTTTTAATTTATCGCCACTCGTTTTAAACTTCCTTTTTTTCTTTACTTGTATTGTACCGTAAATTTTTTATTGACTTTAAAATGACACGAACTGAATTGGGTGGGCGGAAGTTGATACTTTTGTACCTACAGAGAGCCCAAATCAGAACAAAATGCTTGTTTGCTAACGTGTAGTGTGGTACAAAAACGTCCAAAATTTAATGGAGTGTCTGAAAAAACCCGGTAAAATGATCTGTGCGTAACTGCGTACTAATGAAGCCAGAAATGCAAGTTTCGCGAATATCGTTAGCGGGATGCGGTTTTCCAATTAGTAACGTACGTAACTTTATTCAGAGGAAGTACCTACATATTAAACGTTTGAGTAGGTCTCTAGAGCTGCAACGTGTTAAATTACTTTGGTTGAAAATTGTCCACTGCGGTTCAAAAGCTGTAATCCTGTGTCGAAAAATGGGTTTAAATGCGCTCATCATCCTTGCGTTATCACGGCATTTGCTTCGGCTCATGGGAGCCAAGGGGCCGCTTTGATAACTAATCCCAAGATTTGGCGTAGGCACTATAGTTTTACGAAAGTGACTGCCATCTGACCTTACAACCCGAAGGGTAACTAGGCCTTATTGGAATTAGTCCGGTTTACTCACGATGTTTCACCGAAAATCGACTGGCAAATATCAAATGACATGGGTTTGAATGCGCCATTACTGCAAAATTTACTTTGACAATAATATTACTTCATTCTCTATGTTTTAACTGACAGCTAGGCCAATATCGGTCCGCGAACTCATAGTCAGTGGGCCACTTTAGCTACCTCAGTCTCATTTTTGCAGTAGTATTTGAACTTTAATTGATTTCATTCAGTGGCTCGATATTACTCCGCGATTCTATCGCCGCGCTACAAGTACATGCCGGGGGCCGTCAGTGCTGACGACCTTCGCGCGGCGCAATGGAATTCAATGTCGGCTGCTCGCGTGCGGTCATTTGTTAGTGAGCCTTCTGTACTTGTACTATTATATATTCTGTGATTGTAGTTCAAAATTCGAATCGATTCTGTTCTTTATCAAAGGAACTCAAGTACTATGAACGCCGCTAACTTCCGCGGACGCGTGTGACAACTGACAACCGCATGCGGACGCCAGTGCTATCTAGCGGCCGCCCGTTGCCCTAAGCGAAGACACATCGAATGCTGTTTGAAATCGCGTTCACACTTAGCTTATTTTAATCAGTTTGATACAGTTAACAGTCGAGTTTAGTTCGTCCACTGCGACGACCAAGTTGCTAGCTCGAAACTTGGACGAATTTACTTATTCAAAATTAGGGTATCGCAAGATTCGCAACTGACTCTTGCATAATACCAATCAAAAGCTATTCAAAGAATAATTTAAGCCGGACTATAAAAAAATAGCTTTAGTGCGTTTTCACATTATCATACCGGATGTCGGAAGGATTTCAAAGGCAAAAATCAAAGATAACGGCTTAAATGTATGGGATATCGGGCGTACATGCGATATCGGATCGGATAATATTAAAACACTTACCTACCCTTGTAAGTCCCGGCAAATTTCAGTTTTTAACTTTTATAGAAATAAAAGAGTTCTAAATAAAAAATCGGAAAATGGCCATTGCTCTATCTTCAAAAACCAGGGAGGATTTAAATAGTCTCGAGAGCGTTTGTATTGAGAATTTACCCCTCCTGTATCCTGTCTTAAATACTGTTGCGGTCTTCGATGAGTAATACTCGTATATGATCTTATTGTAAGCGACTGCGCATACCTATCTAATATAAAAGTAATTGGCCCCAAATCTGATAGGCACGACGCCAAAACCGGAAGCTTTGTCAACTTGCATTGCACCGTGCAGCGTTCGTAGATAGCTTGCACGAGGGTACGTGCTCGGCTTATTTTCGAGCACAGGGTGCATAGCCGAATGGCACAAACGCTCACGAAACGAAACGCTCGTAGATATCTATCTCTATCGCTCTTGCGTATTGGCGCGACGAGCCAGAATACCTTTCGCGGCGTTTCGTTTTCGTTTCGCGTCGCAGAAATGTCATTCGGCTATGGCACCAGGCCAGCACAAGTAGCACAACTACGTGTAAGGCTTGAGTGGACACTCGGAGCGGAGAATTGAGCGGGGCGGGCGAGCGTGCGTCCACCTAATGCAGCGTCGACTCAGGAGTCAGGACACTTGTACGAGCAATTGTTACAACTATTTATTTTGTTTGATGAGACTTGCGTTTAAAAATAACGGTGGTTTTGAAAATAGGGGTTTTAGTATCGATACTGACCACTTGACAAGATTGAAAGAGATAACCTATCGACGCGGAAAAATCGCTCTTTAGTATGAACATGTGTAAATATGCCTTCAGCGTGCAGCGACGATGACGCGGGGCGTAAGCGTCTTCATATTATGTACTAACAAGCGATTTATCGTCAGCTAAAGCCGTTTCCGCGTAGATGGGCCATTTTTTTAAAAGTTGTCCACCCCACTTTTTTTGGATTTGGAAATTTTTATGGTTTCCACTCAGAATCGCGAGCTCTTTCAATTCTAATCGGAGAAAAATAGTGTCCCGAGGTTTTTCCCCGTTCCGTTACCATTTTTTCAGACATTTTATACGGTGGTAACGGAAGGTTCGAAAAAATTTATGGAAATCTTTGGATATTTTTTTTCTCCTATCAGGATCGAAAGACCTCTCGATTCAGAGTATTAATCGCGTAAAAAATACCCATGTTCAATAATAGTGCCGAATAACTGACGGGTTGATAACCTCCGGTGAACTGATAATCTGTAGTCCCCTGGGAGAGATAAAGAAAGCATCACTCATCATCATCTTGCTCATGGCTCGTCGGCTCATGGGAGCCTGGTATCCGCTTCGACAACTAACTAATCCCAAGATTTGGCGTAGGCATTCATTTGACGAAAGCAACTGCTGTCTGACCTCCCAACCCGAAGGGTAACTAGTAAGCCTTACTGGGATTAGTCCGGTTTCCTAATCTTTTCCTTCACCAAAAAGCCAAGCAACTTTCTCAAATGATCTTTCGCACATAAATTCCGAAAAACTTATTGGTACGAGCCGGCGTTCGAACCCCCGGTCTCCGGATTGAAAGTCGCACGCACTTACCGCTAATAGGCCAAGAGAGCTTCTCAAAGAAAGTATTGTTATCTGACAATTACTTAACATTCAAAATATGCATCATAATATGTAGGTATATATTAAATCAAAACGATCAATCCCTATTGTGTCTATTTGAATTCGCTTAGCATACGAATACGGTAGCTGTCTCTAGCTCTAGTTCAGGGCCGATTAGCTTTGTCAGCCGATCGGTTTACTGAGTGGTCTACATAAGTGGTCGAGCTTCGAATTCAGGACTAAGGGCCGGTTACATCAAACCGTCTGTCGCCGTTAAAGCGTTCGTTAAATTTCATTGTATGGGAAGTTCTATAGACGTCTGCTGCGTGACGATGATGTCTGTCAAATGTGGTTGATGCAACTGGCCCTAAATGTCGTTTAACAGAGACGCTTGCTGTCGCTCCATTTGACACGCTTCTAAATACAGGCAAAGACATATATAACTCCGTTATTCCGTATTATAGACAGATAAAGTCTAAGAAAAAACCGGCCAAGAGCGTGTCGGGCACGCTCAGTGTAGGGTTCCGTAGTTTTCCGTATTTTTCTCAAAAACTACTAAACCGATCAAGTGCAAAACTATTTTTGTAGAAAGTCTTTATAAAGTTCTACTTTTGTGATTTTTTTCATATTTTTTAAACATATGGTTCAAAAGTTAGAGGGGGGGGCGCACTTTTTTTTCCTTTAGGAGCGATTATTTCCGAAAACATTAATATTATCAAAAAACGATCTGAGTAAACCCTTATTTATTTTTAAATACCTATCCAACAATATATCACACGTTGGGGTTGGCATGAAAAAAAATATCAGCCCCCACTTTACATGTAGGGGGGGTACCCTAATAAAACATTTTTTCCCCGTAAAGGTTTGCAATTATACACGTTAAACTTCCGTGAGACATATTCAAATAATTAATTGAAATACGGTTGTACTCACGTTATTATATCGCTATTGCTGCGACATGTTTCCGTACCGTATTTCAATTAATTACACTGGTTAACAATGGTTTTGCCCATGAATTATGAAATACAAAAATAGAGAGTACTTGGTAAATACTAATCATCAATTATAATATTACAAGTGTCTTAGCTCGAGTTTTCGAGCTTTGCAAGTTTAATCTTGTATTGCGTTCGCCGCACTCTCGCAAGTTTCGACTTGTTCGTTATTATAGCACAGCT
Source organism: Leguminivora glycinivorella (assembly GCF_023078275.1). Classification (NCBI taxonomy): domain Eukaryota; kingdom Metazoa; phylum Arthropoda; class Insecta; order Lepidoptera; family Tortricidae; genus Leguminivora; species Leguminivora glycinivorella. The sequence goes on along the minus strand of NC_062998.1, from coordinate 6,978,947 downwards.
TTACTTTACTAGATTTAATACATCATAAAGAACGTTAAGATTGCGCTGGCGTTCGCTAACAAACACCGTGAAAATACAATTAGTGTATGACGTGGTAATAGCACTGTAACATACAGCAACATCTTAAGTGTATCAAACAAATTTTGTTTTTAGTTTTTATTGTGAAGTTTGAACTAGAACTTTGTGAATTTATATTTTTGATATGCCTCGTTCCTGTGAAAGTAATCCTAACAATTTTTGTTACGTTTGTGGTAAATTCACTACAAAAAATAAGAGCGAAAACTTCAGTCCCAGAATCTGTCGTGCTTACGAACTTTATTTCGGAATACCAGTGAAAAATCAAGACAAACCCTGGGTTCCGCATGTAATATGCTCGAGTTGTGGTAAACACTTGCGAGATTGGCTATCCGGCCGCCGATCATGTTTGCCTAAAAGGATCACATTGAAGATTGTTATTTTTGAATAAATAAGACAGAAGGGCTTAATACGCGCAAAAAGTTCAGGCATGAAACAGCGATACCAGGGCAAATGGAGTCCTGCTATGTTAGCAGACTACTGCTGGACGTTGAAGAGAGAGGCTGTAGATATTATTTATAAACGGAACAGCAATATATTAACTCATTTTTAAATTTTATAATATGTGATTTATGAATATAATGTTATCTTAAGTCAAAAGATTTTTATTTGATTCCACAAAAAACGCGAGCTAACTCGACTTTAAAACTTACATCAAAATGTATATTTAGAGGTATTCTTTCGCAATTAGCACAACTCATTTCATGGATTAACAAAACCTTAAAATTTGTTAACCAGTGTTATTTAAAACATTTTTTTCCATTTTTTATTTTTGCACTTTGTTGGCGTGATTGATATACATATTGGTACCAAATTTCAGATTTCTAGTACTGACGGTTACTTAGTACTGACGGACGGACGGACGGACGGACGGACAGACAGACATGGCGAAACTATAAGGGTTCCTAGTTTACTACGGAACCCTAAAAAACGTACCTCAGTACCATACAGAGAAAAAGGTACGGTACTATATGGCATTACACCTTTGGGGTACGCTCAGCTAGATGGCGCGCTAATATTAATATTTGACATTTTAAAATATATCAAGCTAAGAATATGGGCAAATTGTCAAAACTGAGGTTCAAAAGTTTTACGCGTATATTATATATATCCTTGTCTGAGTATCTGCAACACAAGCCTTCTTGAGCTTACCGTGGGGTGGGACTTAGTCAATCTGTAAGAATGTCCTTTTTTTTTTCTTTTGGTCCTGAAAATGATCACATTGGTAGGATAACCTTTTATAAAGTCAAAAATCATGAAACAATATGAAACTTGTCATAAAATGGAAGTACCTCCGTCTCTCTGTCAACTCGTAATTTAATTAAGAAAGTACAATAGTATTTTATGCAACAGGCGTTTAAAGGAGGCCAAAAAAGACGAGTGGCGTGGGTAACAATTTGAGGCGAAGCCGAAAATTGTTATTAAGACGCCACGAGTATTTTTTTGACTCAGTTAAACACCGTTGCATACAATACTTTTTCTACGACCAAGCACTTAGTTTTTAATAGTTTTCTTGAATAACTTTCGTGAAATTCACACTGTTTCCTGTATTTTGACGCAAAGGTTTGTACTGTCAGCTCAGCTGTCCAAAGCCGTCCCGCGCACGTGCGCAGTATCGTTATAACAATGCGTTGCCATGGTTACAAGGCCAAACAATGCGTTTTCAGTTTTTTCGATACTGCGCGCATGCGCGGAAAGCCGGCGGACGTTGGCTTTGAGGAATAGACTTTTATGTAGGGTTTTAACGATCTATGCACGACCCTTTTAATGACGAATAACAGTTCGGGAGTAGAAAAAGTTACATAAAGGGCTACGGAGCGAAATGTTCGCAAGTTCGCTACGGCACCAAATCTGTGACGTCACAGGAAATACATTTCGAATTTCATTGTTAACTTGATTCACAAAGCGAGAGCGAAGTCTCTATAATACTAAAACTTTTGACGAAAGGTACTGTTATATTCAGATGCGTTTTCACTTAGTGTTCTGAACAGTTGTGAGCGAGCATGCGTTCGTTCGTGCACCGATAAAGGTATGGAAGTCATGTGTTTTCTTCTGCCCACGAACGAACAAATGCTCGCTCAGAACTGTTCAGAACACTAAGTGAAAACGCAGTTTTAAATGTGTCATTATCTGGGCAAAGGGACCTTATTGTCGATGGCGCTTACGGCGTTTTGAGCGATGTTCGTGTACAAATACCATGCCGCGGGACGTAAGCGCCATCTAGAATAAGGTCCCTTTACTCAGATAACGTCACAAATACACATACTCGTACGTACTAGTTATCAGTATGTATGTACCTAAATACTGATGCTTCCAGATAAAAAATAAGTTTAGTACCTATCGGTTGGCGTATTTTTACTGGCGAATTTTCAATTCGCCAGTAAAAATAGGTATTTTTAGGTATTTTACAACTAGGTATTTTTTTTAGATTTTCCTACAAAATTCTTTTTTTTCCGCAAGCTTTTTCTAACGACACCCCACTTGACCTAGTAACTTGACATTTACAGTTTCACCCCTGTTCATATTGGCCATTTTCTAAAGTTAATATTAATAAATTAAAATTAAAAATCATAATAAGGTAACGGACCCAATCATGGACAGTCTAAGAAAAATTTTCGACTGTTTTTGATATTTCACTCGTAAATGTAAAAATTCTACAGCTAAGCGTGTTAAATCTTGAATGTCCTATCCTTCTTTTACATTTCAAGCGTATTGCAGAATGGATACTCCTATTAGTTTCTTCATACTTAACAAATTAAAACTAGGTGTTTTTTCTCCAATTATGGACGGCAGTTCTCCAGTAATGGATCCCCCATTATGGACAGTGAAATAAGTTTAAAATTTTGCTTTTAAAGCCAACTGATACTCAATGAGTCAATTGTATATACCATAAATACAATTAGTTTGAGTTATTTTAACATAGCATTGTTTCTTGTAAATTTTGGTTTTGTAAATTGTTCCTTGTCCATCATAGGAGGTAGGCAGTTTTTCGACTCCAGTAATGGACACTCGCAAAATAACGCCATTTCTTTATATCTTTGGAGCAACAAACTAGTATGTTTTATACCTTATCTCATGCTTAATGCACTAATTAAAACGCATTCAAGTTTACACCGAGTATTATTTTTTTATTATTTTATACATGAACTCAACTCTCTTAGCAACATTACTAAGAATTCGTCTTGATATTTTTTTCAGTAAACTGATGAATTTTATCTTGTCGCTAAATCCTTCAGAAATAACCGAATTAATTGAAACTTCAAAATGAAACAGCTCTACAACTCTAGTTTATGGTACATAGCCGTCAGTTTTTAGAAACTAATTTTAGATACTTATTTTTAAGGATTTGTGTTTTTTTGTCCATAATGGCATCACCGTCCATTATGGGGTATTTCACCTTACTTTCAAATTTAGCGGTTGACAATATTCATAACTATTCCAAATTTCAAATCGATAGCATAAGTAGTCTCGAGATATTTTGTAATGTGACAGACGGACAGAGTCGCGCCATAACGGTTCCTTTTGTTCCCTTTTTTGAAAAACTAAAAATAAGTCTGGCTTTATTTCCGCAGTTCTCGAAAAGTTTGTACAAAAAAATTAAGGAAAAAGTTAAATTTGTTTTTATTAATTCCTATTTTGTTACCAAGATTTTGTTGATGAATTGAGATTTTATTAAGTTTTATTTCCTCATTAAGGTTCTCTAGTATCTATATTTTCTTAATTATTTATAACAATTAACCTGTATATATCTTACGAAAGTCGACTTATATTACTAAATATTGGTAACAAAATAGGATCAATTAAAATTTGCTGACGTGGCTTTGTACAAAGTTGCCGGGAACTGCTCATTTACTGCAACTACCTTACAACATTCGGAGCTAGCTCTTACGGCCCGGCATTGGTCTAAGCGCGACAGCGGTGAGCGGCGGCCATACATTGGAGCGAGACACAGCGTTCTTTTCATTCGCACGTATGGCTGCCGCTCACCGCTGTCGCGCTTATACCAATGTCGTGGCTGGGCCGTTAGCCTACCCATCGTAAACAACAAAGGTCAATCCTTCTAGTTCTAAATTGGATTAAATTGGGCGATTGGCCAATCCGAGGAGCTTAACGATGAGTGACAGGGGCCTTAAGCGCCTCTCTGTCCGCCATCATGAGTTTAGAATACAATACAATAAGGTACAGCAGGACAAATCTCTCTTTATTGCATATAATTCTGTCTCAAAACTTGCAGGAATAACTTGCACGTCTAAACTCAGCTTAAGAAAATAACTAATCTCCTCCGCGCGGCCGCAACCTTTGTGGGACTAGTTAAAAGGTTAACCGGAAAAGATCCCTCAAAGAAATAAATTCGCCCTTGTGCTTAAAAATGTAATGATGTGTATTTGTATCGACATCTACTACTATTACTATCTACCAGTGGCGTAGCGTCGATACAACTCGATTCCCAACGGGTTCCCTAAAATTCTGCAGTATCTGTAGTAGAAGTCCATACAAAACAGATCCCAAAAACCCCTCCGGCTTTACCAATAAAAATCTTCACGCCTCGTCACTGCTATCTACTAATAATGATTCTGCCAAGAAGACCTCAAAAGGCATGGAAAAAAGTCGGCAAAATGCGATAGATGCAATATTTGATGCTACATCAAAATTGCTTCAATAAAATCCTGCCTTCGCGAACTTTCCACTCGTCCTACTTCGGTTCGGTCCTTCGCCACCATTCACTCTTTGAACGGTGCACTTCCATTCACTCGTTCGCTTTCAGCCCACTGCATTCATAAGGCAGTCGGTGAGGCGGATGTAGATTTGTGCACTCCATTAAACATCACAATGGTACTACTTGAAGTGTCATCATCCTCCTTGCGTTATCCCGGCATTTGCCACAACAACTAATCCCAAAATTTGGCGTAGGCACTAGTTTTACGAAAGCGACTGCCATCTGACTTTTCAACCCGAAGGGTAACTAGGCCTTATCGGAAATATCCCAGTTTCCTCACGATATTTTCCTTCACCGAAAAGCGACTGGCAAATATCAAATACATTTCGCACATACAATCACGCCTGTATCCCATAAAGGTGTAGGCAGAACACATGAAACCACTGAAGCTTCAGTGCCACTTTTGGCAAATAAGGGGTTGAATGAAAATAGAATATGTGAGAAGAATTTCGCACATAAGTTCCGAAAAACTCATTGGTACGAGCCGAGGGGATTCGAACCCGCGACCTCCGGATCGAAAGTCGCACGCCCTTACCGCTAGGCCACCAGCGCTACACCTACTTAATTTAAGCAGTTACTGGAGGAAGGCAAGTAACAATACTTTAATTATAAGTATATCGTCGTCACAGTATAATAAAGAGTACTATCGTACAGTATGGCCACTCCCGCTCCCCGCTGAAATCGCCGCCCACCCCCCCTCGGTTACCTGACAGTTACCGCCTGTCAAAAACGCGAACAGTCGACCTGTCATATGTCACTCATACAAGCATAGTACGCGTTCACCTACACGGGCTTAGACTGTGTGCAAGGAACGCGCCTCTTTCATATATTTGATCGCCAGTGTCCGAGGTGTGTCGTCGTCTAGCACCCATAGTACCTAGGTACAAGCTATGCTTAGTTTGGGGCTAGGTTGATCTGTGTAAGGTGTCCCCCCGTGATTACATGACATTTAACTAACATACTAACATACATAATTACAATTTATATTTTTCATACTACGTCGGTGGCAAACAAGCATACGGTCCGCCTGATGGAAAGCGATCACCATAACCTATCGACGCCTGCAACTGAAGGAGTGTCACACGCGCGTTTCCAACCCATTAGAAACTTTGAACACTCATTTTTGCTGTGTATAATGTGAATAACTGAATGTTACAGCCCAAGGGCGCTAATACAGTCAGGTAGCCATACTTGTGGCTGTCTCTCGGACTACAAGCTTTAATAACAGCGAGCGTCATTATGAGGATCTCCTGCAGGAATAGCAAAAACTTGAATCGTAACGTTACAGTTACAGTATACACTAGTACAGTAAAGTGCAAAAATATGTATCGAAAAATTTTACATACAATACATAAAACATACATAATCACGCCTGTATCCCGCAAAAGGGGTAGGCAGAGCACATGAAACTACTAAAGCTTCAGTGCCACTCTTGGCAAAATAAGGGGTTGAAAGAAAAGGTTGCCAGCCTCTCGCCTACGCCCAAATCCCATAGTCGCCTTCTACGACACCCACGGGAAGAAAGGGGATGGTGAAATTCTTAACCCGTCACCACACAGGCAAAAATTTTACTTCGTTCTTATTACAGGTACACCGCACTGCACTAAGATGCTACGGGACATAAGGTTACAGCGGGACAAATCTCGACTGGGGGGCAATTGTAACTAGTCCATTTTTTTCATTATTACACTTTGATGTTGAGTTCTACATGTATCCACCCACTGAACACGCCTACCATATATAACCGGTGGACACTCTATTTAATAATGCAAACATTGTAAAACATGGAAAAAATGGACCAGTTACATTTTCCCCCCAGTCGAGATTTGACCCGCTGTCATTACTTGTATTTTTGAGTAAGATGTGTACACCCATATTTTTAACCCCCGACGCAAAAACGACGGGGTGTTATAAGTTTGACGTGTGTGTGTCTGTCTGTGGCATCGTAGCTCCCGAACGGATGAACTGATTTCAAAGTTTTTTTTTGTTTGAAAGCTGAGTTAGTCGGGAGTGTTCTTAGCCATGTTTCATGAAAATCGGTCTACAATGTCGCGGTCGGGGTTTTTTTCAAAATTTTAATTACAATTGACTGTATACGAGTATAATAGTATCCACTAGGGTTCAGTATCTATGTATACTCTGTCAAACAAGTCTGTCAGTAAATAAGAACAAAGAAAACTATAGGTATCCTTTTCTCTAGCACCCTAAAGAAAAGGATGCATATAGTTTTCTTATTTTTGTTCTAAGTACGCACCTGATTTACTGACATTTGAGTTGTTCGACAATTTTTTTAATTTTTTGAGTATAAGTACGCAACTGATAACTTATGTTATGATTTAAAATAAAATATACTCTTATATGTAATAAGATATTTGAGTTGGTTTCGGAGCACAATTACCTACATTTTTTTTAATTTTTTGACTACTGTTTACGTTTACGTTTCAGCTTTCAGACAAAAAAAAACTAAAATCTAAATCGGTTCATCCGTTCGGGAGCTACTATGAAGCAGACAGACACACACACAGACAGACAGACAAACAAGCAGACACGTCAAACTTATAACACCCCGTCGTTTTGGCGTCGGGGATAAAAAGAGCGAACTTTTTGACCGACTCTTTGCCTTTCTGTACTCTGCAGATTTTATATTTCGTTGTCAATTTACACCTTATATAATGGATTTCTCAGTTTTCGCTTTATGGTGAATGGTGAAACACTCAAGGCTCTAACTGTCAAAAGTTCGATTTCATGATAACAGCCAGATACATTTCGAGTAACGCCAAAGACACTCAAAATTGTCGATCAAAAAGTTGATCCGCCCAAAGGTCATTAAATTACTTTCAAATTTTAATAGGAACAACTATGTCTACTAATTCAAAATAAAAGAAAAAAAACTTAAACATTCGAAGCAATCATCCAATCAAAATTTTGTCATCCTAAGTCCGTTTTCACATTATCCGATCCGATATCGGATGTCGGAAGGATTTCAATGGAAAAAATCCAAGATGGCGCCTGTAATGTATGGGATATCTGTCCTACATCCGATATCGGATCGGATAATGTGAAAACGCACTAATACTAAAGTCTAGTCTCCAAAGCAATTGTGCACCTCTTAAGAACAACACACCTGAGATAAGATTACATGCAATTTCCTCGTTCTAGCGTTGCCCATAATTTTTCTGCAGGCGTTAAGACTTAACTGAGAATACACTGAGATATTACAGAAACCGGGATAAGGTGTAAGACAAGACGATAGTTCGTGTATAACACTTAAAATAAATATTTTTTCAGTACAGATGGTGTTTTTTTACGCACTAGTGCGAGAAGTGGTTCATTATATGCCAGGTCGAAACTTCGGAGGCTCATCTGTACTGAAAAACGTCGGACGATACACGTGCGAAAAGGAAATTCGTAACTCGTGTCGATTTAAAACACTCCCTTCGGTCGTGTTTTAATTTATCGCCACTCGTTTCGAACTTTCTTTTTTACGCACTTGTATCGTAATGTACTATTTCTTTCTTTTTTTCACTTAGCTTGTGCTAAATAGTACGAGTAATTTACTTTGTTTTTTTTATTAAACTGTTGTGAAGCATATTTCATGATATTCTCTCCGTAATTTTATTATACCCTGTCTGTAATACACCTACTTCATTTTTATTGGCATTATATATTACAAAACATTAATTGTTCTTATTATATTAAGTGAATATTAAAATTGTGGTAAATTTTGCCTCTTAAGATGCATCCCACAAGAATTTTCGTGACGTGCTTTGTAAGGAGGGGTCAATTTGCCATACAAACGCTCTCGACTATTTCCTCTCTGGGTTTTGAAGATAGATCAATGATTATTTCAACACAAATTATTATTATTTTTATCTGTGTCGCAACGTTTTTATTTTTTTATATTCTTATTTTTAAAGACGCTAGAGCCCATCAAAAATTTCCAAAAACGGCCTTATTGATCATGGCGCAAATAAAGGTGTGGTATTCAAAATTGGTAACAATTAGCCAAAAAAACTAAACGGTACGACACAAAATATTTCATTGTTATTCAGATTATCAAATTTCATTACAATTGATTAAGTTTTGAAGGAGAAAACAGTCGAGAGCGGAACTTCGATTTTAAAGATTTCTTCGCAATATCTTTTAACTGACTTGTTCTGAATGGACAATTTTTTTCGATAAATCTAGTAGATAAATAGCACTAGTATATTTAACTAAAATTCCCAAATCGAAAGGGGGGCTCCTTTCCATTTTAGCATTTCCGCTCCATTTTGTGAACATCAAAGCAGTGAGCCTTCTGTACTTGTACTGTATTATATATTCAGTGCTTCTATCTTCAAGAGGAAGTGATAAAATGTCCTCTCAAAGAGCGATGAGTAGCAAATTCTAAGGATTAGTAACAGTCGCAAACGAGGTGTTAAGGCGGATTAGGTCACAATTCTGCATGTCAGTCCACCTACGCGAAATTAAGCAGTCATTGTCCCGGTAGGTATTAGGTTCAACAGATCACCTCGAATAGATAGCGCGCTATGCTATACTCGAAAATAGACTATACAAATACAGTACAGTCAACAACACAGCTGTGAATACAAAGTGCCAAAATATGTATACAGAACTTCATTGCCTGTACAGTTAACCATTTAGAATCCTAGGCCACTCTAGGTAGGACCCTGTCGTATTGACACTGTGCTTTATTTGCTGTAGAAGTCAGTTTGACTTGTACTGTGAAGGAGTTCTACAGTGGCCTAGGATTAAGATTGGTTGACTATACATTAAGGCATACATATTTTTGGTACTTTGCAGTAACACATCTGTGTTGTTTACTGTACGACAAAAAATTGCAAAAATATAATGGAATGGAAATAATCAATAGTTATTTGTTTCCCAAAAGGGCAAAATTGTATAACTACCGCAAGTGCTAATAGTGATACACGAGCAAGCTAAAGATTCTAATTAAATTCATTATTTTTTATTAATATTTTATAATCATTTATCATTTTTTTTATCATCATTTGTCAATTTTACCAGCCAACTTCGGGCATTAACTTAAAAATTGTATGAACTCTTGTGGATTGGGAATGAAACTGCCTTTTACCAGTTGGTCTGATGTTTTTTTTCCACGTTTAAGCATTGAAGTCGAAAACAGTTAAGGTACAGCAGGCTAATCTCGACTGGGTGGCAAATGTAACTGGTAATTTTTTCCATGTTTACATTATTAAATAGAGTGTCCACCGGTTATATGTGGTAGGCGTGTTCAGTGGATACATGTGGAATTGTGGATACATGTGGAACTCAACATCATAGTGTAATAATGGAAAAAATGGATCAGTTACAATTGCCCCCCTGTCGAGATTTAGTCCGCTGTACCTTAGAAATTTTATTTCATGTCGCAATATCCATACTAATATTATAAATGGGAAAGTGTCCGTGTTTGTTTGTTTGTCCATCTTTCACGGCAAAACGGAGCGACGAATTGACGTGATTTTTTAAGGGGAGATTGTTGAAGAGATGGAGAGTGACATAGGCTACTTTTTGTCTCTTTCTAACGCGAGCGAAGACCGAACAAAAGCTAGTACGTCTATATTTCGTTTAAAAGATCTTCCAAGGATCTCTACACTATACTATACTCTGTACTATACACTTGCTGTAGGTATTACTTAGATAATATGACTTACTGAAACTGAATTCAAACAGATAACAAGAACCCATTCTTCACACCCAGTCGATGTTTAACAAATATTTCATACCACAGATATAGGCTGTTTCATTCACTGTCTCTTTCATACACCTTACATACAAACGTAAACCAATCCCAACCATAAATCATACCATTTACAGTTCAAAATCGTTCAATCACAAATGCCGTCGCGCAAAGTTCGAAATTCGCAGAAACCGTAATTCTCGCCACGCAATCGATTTAGGACTTAAAGTTTACGGTGTAAGGTGTAGATTTGAGTGTTAATCTAACGCCATATGGTGTGCTTAATAGTAGCACAATTTGCAATGCCGTCGTAGGCTGAACGGGTCCGGGGCACAGATGTTCAACAATAGATGATGCAACTTTTAAATAATAATAGATAATAATGGTAGAATAATAATATTTTATAATAGACGATAGAATATTGAATCAAATGTAATTGATTTTGAAATCCATACTAATATTATAAATAGGAAAGTGTGTGTGTCTGTTTGTTGTCAACCTGTCACGGCAAAACGGAGCGACGAATAGACGTGATTTTTTAAGTGGAGATAGTTGAAAACTTGAAATTATGGAAAGTGACATAGGCTACTTTTCGTCTCTTTCTGAACCCCCAATTTCCTAAAATGGGGAGTGCAAGTTTGTATGGAGCATTCCGCAATTGTCGAATTTAACGCGGGCGAAGCCGCGGGCAAAAGGTAGTAAATCTATAAAACGAATTATATCAGCTAGATGTTATTTGGCATACCTCTGCAAGCGGTATTTCATCAAAAATACATAGTTAACAAGCCTTTAAAATAATACAAAACGCAGTAAATACTAATAGCTCGGCCACACATGCGCGTTTTGAGAGCGTAGGCGGAGCGCACTGCGCTCCGCTAACGATACGCTATCAAAACGCTTTATGTGTGGCGGAGGCTTCATACTTTGCAAACAATGCAGGGAACTAAATCGGAGATTAAAATAGCACTTTAAATACCGTCTGAATTTATTTTATTTTATTTTATTGATTTGGGAAACACACAGCATTAATAATACAATGTCTTACAAATTAAAGGTAGCTCACAAGCCAAAACAGTTTCCACTTTAAAGTTATACATGAGAAAGCTCTGAAATAGACATGCGTGAGATAAGTTCTTAAAAACAGAAACAACAGGTAATTTACTACAAAAATGCAACAAGACAACCAATTTTATCTGTGATGGAAGCGAAGTTAACTGTTAAGCTGTTTGAATTCACCGACGATCCAAAACAATACAAATGAAATCACTGTACCAAATACTAAAATATATTCTATTCTGACACTGCGCTGAAAATGTGTCCAGCAAACGTATTTAAATTCATTTAGTTTGTAGTAAAATTGGCGACCAGAACATTGTTCCAAATACCTGTATATGAAACTGTAATGTACTTGTTTCGTGAGTCCTGAAAATACAGACAATGCCACTGAACTCGTGTTTATCTAGACTCTAGAGGATTATTTTTACATAATTATTTAGAACAAGCATTTTGCATGCGTTGAGAGGAAATTGGGGATAGAACTGTAAAATAGACTAAGTGTGTGTGTCTGTTTGTTTGTCCATCTTTTGTGGCAAAATGGAGAGACGAATTGACGTGATTTTTTAAGTGGAGATGGTAGTTGAAGGGATGGAGAGAGACATAGGCTAATTTTTGTATCTTTCTAATGCGAGTGAAGACGCGGGCAAAAGCTAGTAAACAATAATTACGAAGACGGACACTTATGTTTCTTCTGGATACTGTAGAGTAAGTGTGTGCAGATATTGAAGTCAAATATTACCTATTTATAATATGGAAAGTATTACTTCTGCAGCTAAATATATCATTTACAACCAGTGAGTTCCTGTAATTGGCTTCCCGTATCTACTGTGTCTTATATACTTATGTCATAGCTGTTGGATCTCCAAATAAATAAATATAAAAATATCCAGGAACCCATCCTCCCCCACACCACACCTCGGACACTGGCGATCAAACATATGAAAGAAGCGCGTTTCTTGCACACATTCTAAGCTCGTGTAGGTGAACGCGTACCATGCTTGTATGAGTGACATATGACAGGTCGACTGTTCGTGTTTTTAACAGGCGGTAACTGTGAGGTAACCGATGGGGTTTGGGCGGCACTTTCAGCGGGGAGCGGGAGTGGCCATACTGTACGATAGTACTCTTTATTTTACTGTGCCCACACCCCGCGTAACACCATATAGCGTATAGCCCATTTGAGAATCCCGATTAGTGGGTAAAATAGAAGTGCCAGGCCGAATGACGTCGTTTATTTCCGATGCACCAATATCCCAATGTCACTTGCAGCCTCTATCGGATGAGAATCTGTGATCAATCAGTCAGCTTAGCACTATCACTAGATACTTGTACACGTAGAGTTGCCTGTTATTGGTAGAATAGCTTCCCGCTTTTTAACCCCCGACGCAAAAACGACGGGGTGTTATAAGTTTGACGTGTCTGTCTGTCTGTGGCATCGTAGCTCCCGAACGGATGAACCGATTTAGATTTAGTTTTTTTTTTACCTGAAAGCTGAGTTAGTCGGGAGTGTTCTTAGCCATGTTTCATGACAATCGGTCTACTACGTCGCGGTCGGGGGTTTTTCAAATTTTTAATTTCATGTTAGAGTAAAGTTATTATAACGGTGGCAGTGCAAATCAACGACATACACTATAGTACATTTCGATACAAGTGCGAAAAAGAGGAAGTTCGAAACGAGTGGCGATAAATAAAAACACGACCGAAGGGAGTTTTAAATCGACACGAGTTACGACTTCCCTTTTCGCACGTGTATCAAACGACGTTTTTCAGTACAGATGGACCTCCGAAGTTTCGACCTGCCATATAATGAACTACTTCTCGCACTAGTGCGTAAAAAAACACCATCTGTACTGAAAAATCAAATATATACTTACATATAAACATTCGCTCGCTGTTCTTCGGATGAAAATATGTAGGTATTACGTAATTTACGTACCTGTAAACAAAAAAAAGAACATTAATTATTGTAACAAGTATTGCATCGTATTAATATAATTGTTAATGTTATATTCACTTTAAAATGGTTTAAAACAATCACAGTAAAATAACGATTTAATTTTTTATACAAAAGTTCTTGACAAACGATCATGTACGCTAAATCTCAATATTGCCTTAGAAAGAGACAAAAAGTAGCCTATGTCAATCTCCATCCCTTCAACTATATCCACTTAAAAAATCCTGTCGATTTGTCGCTTCGTTCTGCCGTGAAAGACGGACAAACAAACAGACACACACACTTTCCCATTTATAATATTAGTATGGGTGGTATAGGCAGCAAACGAGCAGACGAGCCACCTGATGGGAAGCAGTCATCGCCGCCCATGGACATAACAACACCAGGGGAGCCTTTTATGCGCTGCGTACTTATGAGAATGAGAGCTCTCAATACCTTTTTCAGTACAGATGGTGTTTTTTTTACGCACTAGTGCGAGAAGTGGTTCATTATATGTCAGGTCGAAACTTCGGAGGCTCATCTGTACTAAAAAACGTCGTACGATACACGTGCGAAAAGGAAATTCGTAACTCGTGTCGATTTAAAACACTCCCTTCGGTCGTGTTTTAAATTATCGCCACTCGTTTCGAACTTCCTTTTTTACGCACTTGTATCGTAATGTACTATTTTAAGCATTCAGAATTTAATTTGCCATTACGTCACTTTTTAGCTCACTTGAATTATGTTATTTTATTACGTTAATGAAATACTACAATTCCATTATTCCACACACACATTTACACATGTTTGTGACTTTTTATTAGCAATAAAATGCTGTTGATTATGAGTCGGAAGAACCCAAAAAAACTAGGATATGTGAAAATCGGTCGGCCATTTTTATTTTAGACAACGCCTATATGAATATACCTATTACATACATACACTAGCAGGACCACATTGCATAAGTGCATATCACAAGATAGCTTTCGCCATAACACCTAATCCTTTTGTCACCCGACACCGTCTGGCCCCCTATGAGAGAACGAGACAGACGCGCACTAACCCTATGAGTGAACGAGACGCATAGCGCATACCACAACATTGATGCGCAAGAGCATATGTAAGTTGGATGCTTTGTAGATTACGTATAATAGACTGTGCATTACGCTTGTTTGACGTACTATTTTATAAATAAACGGTGCCCGATTTGAGGTAGGAATGACGAGTTCATTTTTGTTCAATGAGTTCTTTAGTTTCTTTTAATTCGGATTTCTATGGGTGGCTAACATTCTTATCTTCTAATAACTTCAAGTATCCCTGCTTTTTAGGCGTATTCTACAATGCAACTGTGCAAGGCTCAATTTTGTATACACACATTGCCTTGCACATAAGCTCAATCTTTAGTGGCGATTTTGCGAGATTTTAAACTTTCGCAAGACATATCACTACTTTGAAAAAAACTTGTATCTTCGTCTGTCAATGAAAAGAAAATTGTAGTAAGTATGTATGGAATGCATATATATATAGACTTACTATATTTGAGTAATTCCCGAAAAGTTTGTACATTTGGATCACGTCTCCGATTTTGATAAAAATTGGTAGGCTGATAAAGTCCATGATTCTGAGCAAGATCCACTAGGTTTCCCAAAATGTCCCAGGTAGTTTGTATGAAACCTTCCTTTTTTGTTACCAGATTTCTATACATTTTCGGTAACAAAAAAGGAAAGTTTCATACAAACTGCTTGGGACATTTTGGGAAACCTAGTGGATCATGTTCAGCATCATGGACTCTATCATCCTACCAAATTTTATCAAAATCAGAGACGTGATCCAAATGTACAAACTTTTCGGGAATTGCTGATTTAGCGTTTTAACTTTGAGGAGAAGCATGAGATACGAGATTTTTTCAAAGTAGTGACGATATTCAAAATTATATTCAACGACGACGTAAATTTGTCACGATAAATGACATGACTGTTTCAAGTCATATGAAGACTCATCACCACGCGACTAAGACTCCGTGCACCACGTGCAATTGTATTAAGACGATACAGGAATCAGGGTCAATTTTCCATACAAACGCTCTCGACTATTTCCTCCCTGGTTTTTGAAGATAGAGCAATGAGTTTTTCAACATGGAGTACATCCGTATATTTAAATATTAGTGTGCTAAACATTAAGTCTACTTCTAAACATAAAATTTTACAAACTCAAGAAGTTTAATTACGTTCCATGTCCATGGTCCATCTGTTGATAGGTAATCTGTATTTAGCTATTAGACTAAGCAAAGGCGAAAACGTACCATATCATTATAAGGGTAAAGTAGATTTTCACAACTCTATGCTACGCTATGATCTATATTAAGAGTAAAATTATATCTTGTGCAAGTTTATCTTATCTGCCGGGACCGGGACCCCCCACGTCGTTATCTGAGTTTATCAGATAATCCTTATTAATATTAATAATTTGTAGTTAGGCCGTTTTCACATTATCCGATCCGATATCTGATGTCGGACCGACATCCTACATCCGATAAACGCTTCCGATAGTGTCGGATGTCGGTCCGATAAAACGCATTGTTCCAAATCAATGAAGTATGATTTAGTATCAAAACATATTTAAAAAATGTTTTATGTTTAATAATTATTAGCACTATATCCTAAATATTATACTGTAAAATTAAGATAACGAGCATAAAAAATATCAGATAATCCTTGTATTAATAATTTGTAGTTAGCTCTACCGTTTGATGGTAGGCTAGTTATTATGGGTGCTGCCTTACTGACTGGACTGGTTATATACAATAAACTCAGGCCGATATGCCCAAAAGGGGTAGGCAGAGCACAAATTGCTCCAGTTTCATTGGCACTCCTAAAGGAAATTGTGACATTCCAGTGACTGGCTGCTAGCCCATCGCCCACATCATAATCCATACTAATATTATAAATGGGAAAGTGTGTGTCTGTTTGTTTGTCCGTCTTTCACGGCAAAACGGAGCGACGAATTGACGTGATATTATAGGTGGAGATAGTTGAAGGGATGGAGGACATAGGCTACTTTTTTTCTCTTTCTAACACGAGAGAGAGAGAGAGATTTCATATTTTCGACCAACAAGAGGAAAAGGGTTGAAATCAAATCAAAAACGCCGGGTGTTATAAGTTTGACATGTCTGCCCGTCTGAATGTGAGTCTGTCTGTGGCATCGCAGCTCCCTAACGGATGAACCGATTTAGATTTCGTTTCTTTTGTTTGAGAGCTGAATCAGTCGGGAGTGTTCTTAGCTAGGTTTCATAAAAATCGGTCCACTATGTCGCAAGTTTTTTCAAAAGTTTTAATTTTGTTGTCATAACCCTAATTTTTTTTTTACTCCATGAAACACTTTTATCATTTCATTAATGCTTATTATGCTTTCAATAAATATTGGAAGTTAACAAAAAATATAGTAGTTGTTTACCTAGTTACACATTATAGTACCAAATACTATATAAACTCTAGAGTTAATACGTGCAGCTTCTGACGTTTCCCATACAATGGAGCGGCAACAATTTTACTAGCGCCATCTAGCGGTACGAGTTGTTCAAAGTAGTTTGCCAGCCTTTTATTTTAGTAAATTAAAATAGAAAATGCGATTACTTGATCTACTTTAACATTTTTAGACGGAATAAAACAAAAAAATAAGAATGTGTGACTTTTTTTATTTAATTTTATACTACAACTATGAACGGAAACTATTTTGATCAACTCATGCCGCTAGGGGCGCTAGTATTTTGGCACTAAGCTGCACGTTAACTCGTAGAGTTTACATAGTATTTGAGTAGTACCAAATCTATTATGTGTTTACATTAGGCTGTTACGTTTGAATTCAACCACATTTTACGTTCAAATTATTGTCAATTTACGATTCGAGTTAAAACTCTTATTTCACAATAAATTATGGTTAGGAAAGAACTTTACTTTCACGTGATTACATCATGCCACTTGTAAAGTTATTTTAAATAATAGATATTATATTGATTTTTTGAAGTCGTGATATTTTACAGAAAAGTGATGTACTTACTTTGAAAGCTTTTAAAGACAAGGTGGTTGCGAAACTTGCCAGCATTCGAAACCACCTGTACTGAAAATTATATTTTTAATACAGTTGCTCAAAAAGTGCCCGATTCTTGGCTGTTTAGCGTGCGAGAAGTTGGTTTTTACGCACTAGTGCGTAAAAAGTATGCGTTCCATTTTACGACTACTTACCGAGTTGTTTTAATATTAGTCTAGTTTACTAAGACGGAATAAAACTATAAACATACTATAAAGGCATTAATATTTAAAATTTGATATTTCCTATGTAATTGTTTACTTTTAGTTATACTAAACATAATTTATAAAATGGTTTATATTTTGAAAAAATAGGTCACAATGAGTCGTGTAAACAGAATGGAACGAAAAGCGTCTTCTGTCAAATTAGAGTCGTATCGCTTAACATATTAAGGTTTTTGAACGTGCTTGACGTTCAAAAACCTTAATATGTTAAGCGATTTGTCATAATTATTTAATGTTATTTGCAAAATATCGAGGCATAAATGGGTCGATTGAATTAAAATATAAGAATACAAAAGTTATTAAACAATCGTACCAAATCGTAAATGTTTATGTTTTTATGGCACCCAATGAAATAAATTGTGTTCGATGAATAGCAAATTTAATCAAAAATATGCACGCAAGTTTAAAAAGTTCAAAAATACGCCTTTGATTTTTCAAATAATATGTCAATGTCAATACGAAAATTGAGTTCGGATTGTTTTATTTCGTTGTAGTCTTGTAGTAGTGATTTTTCGCAAATGTATTAAAAAACGTCGTTCGTCACACGTGCGAGAATGTCATTCTTCTCGCACTTATAACGAAATGTACTATTTTAAATGTTTTAACTACTTATTGAAAAAAAAATATGTCAAATTCATTCCAATTTCGTTTGATGGGATGCATTAAGTTTGATTTCGTTTTCCATCTGATCCGTTTTGGACAAAGAGCCCAGAGTCGGCGGAAATGGTCAGGTAATCATGATTTTCACATCTCTACAGTCTTTTCCAACACATGTAAAAAAACCAGCCTTGAGAATTTAAGGGAAGCAAGTGTTTTTTATAAAAAAACCTTATAGCAAAAAAATTCCCAATGGGCCGCACTGGGTAATATGTTAGACATTAAACGTCGATACGAACTCTACATTATCTCAAAGTTTCATCATTGAGAAAATGGGCTCTGCGCTCTTAGTCCATTTGATGCGATGCGTCCGATTTGAACGCTTCTCCTTAGGAATATACACTGGAGTTGACTGGAGAAATGGCTTTGAAAATGTTTTAAAAAGGGTGACGAAATAGGACCGTATATGAATCGGTTCTGAACCCAATAATGTAACATGCCGCATGCAAGCTGTGTGGAATGCGGCGGTGATTGGCTAAATATAGTACGATTCATACGGACTCATTCACTATGTCGAAACTGTGGCTCACATGCTCTACAATGTATGTGCTTTAAGCTCTGTAGGGTCATTGTGTTAGTTTTAGTCCACAGACTAATAAGAAAATTTAGAGATCATTTTTGTGTAGGCGCATTTTCAGAATTTGGGACCCCCCAATTAGCGAATACATTGTCAGTTTTTAACCCCCGACGCAAAAACGACGGGGTGTTATAAGTTTGACGTGTCTGTCTGTCTGTGGCATCGTAGCTCCCAAACGGATGAACCGATTTAGATTTAGTTTTGTTTTTGTTCGAAAGCTGAGTTAGTCGGAAGTGTTGTCGGGGTTTTTTTTTTATTTTAATTTTGTGGTTAGGTTATTTGACGATAATTAAGCAAGAAATTCAATAAAAATATTATTTTTGTCTTAATTACACGAACTCTAAGCGATAATCTACATTCAGAATGTAAAAAAAGTAAATTTTTAGACAGATTTTATGCTTAATTGTCGTCACAAGACTGACATCGAGTTAATTTTTGTTAACAACTTACGCTAATTGGGGGTTGGGGGGGACCCAAATTCTGACAATGCTTGTAGATACATGTGTAATATGTGTAGCGTCCTTAACATCGCGGGTCACAACTGATTGAGACTAGCTCAGGACCGGGAAAAGTGGCGTACTAGGAGAGAGGCCTATGCTCAGGAGTGGGATACCTTTATACCTTTATCACCATGCCGGTGACATGATGATGTGAATGAGGACCTATGACAATTTTTTTATTTGTACGTTTTTAGTATAAGCAAAGAGGATCGAGTATTATAGAGAGTTAGGCCGTTTTCACATTATCCGATCCGATGTCGGAAGGATTTCAATAGAAAAAATCTAAGATGGCGCCTGTAATGTATGGGATATCGGTCCGACATCCGATATCGGATCGGATAATGTGAAAACGCACTTACTGTCAGAGTAAAATGTGTAATCACACTAATCTCAGTGCATAGACTGCCATCTCTCGACACAGGCTTAAAACTTTTGAACCTCAGTTTTGACAATTTGGGCCATATTCTTAGCTTGATATGTGTTAAAATGTCAAATATTAATATTAGCGCCATCTAGCCGAGCGTCCCCCAAAGGTGTGTCGTCATCTAGGTCACCCGGTACCTTTTTCTGTATGGTTTTGAGGTACGTTTTTTAGGGTTCCGTAGTCAACTAGGAACCCTTATAGTTTCGCCATGTCTGTCTGTCCGTCCGTTCGTCCGTCCGTCCGTCCGTCCGCGGATAATCTCAGTAATCGTAAGCACTAGAAAGCTGAAATTTGGTACAAATATGTATATCAATCACGCCAACAAAGTGCAAAAATAAAAAATGGAAAAAAATGTTTTATTAGGGTACCCCCCCCCCCTACATGTAAAGTGGGGGCTGATATTTTTTTTCATTCCAACCCCACCGTGTGATATATTGTTGGATAGGTATTTAAAAGTTAATAAGGGTTTACTAAAATCGTTCTTTGATAATATTAATATTTTCGGAAATAATCGATCCTAAAGGAAAAAAAAGTGCGTCCCCCCCCCCTCTAACTTTTGAACCATATGTTTAAAAAATATGAAAAAAATCACAAAAGTAGAACTTTATAAAGACTTTCCAGGAAAATTATTTTGAACTTGATAGGTTCAGTACTTTTCGAGAAAAATACGGAAAACTACGGAACCCTACATTGAGCGTGGCCCGACACGCTCTTGGCCGGTTTTTTCTTAGACTTTGTCTATACGGAGTTACAAATGTCTTTGGTATAAATGTTTTTTTTTTTGTGTTTTACTATGTTATAGCAATTGTAATTATGGTAACAAATAAGAATATAGAGGAAAACGACGACAACGTTTGTATAGAAAACAGGTATACGGTCCGCCTGATGGAAAGCGGTCACCGTAAACTATGGACGCCTGCAACTCAAGGGGTGTCACATGCGCGTTCCCAACCCATTAGAAACTTGTACACTCCTTTTTTGAAGAACCCCATCCTACTGTAGTTCATCGGAAATAAACAAAAGCATAATAATACAAAAGGGAGCGTAATATTCAAAAGCGAGTGTACAAGTTTCTAATGGGTTGGCAACGCGCATGTGACACTTCTTGAGTTGCATAGGATACGGTGACCGCTTTCCATCAGGCAGACCGTATTGCTTGTTTGCCACCGACGTAGTATAAAAAAAATAAAAAAAACTTTCCTCTTGTCCGTAAATACAAAAATAGTAACCACATCAGTCGCATCACATCACAGGTACCTACATCTCTACACATGAAATAAAACCCGAACATTAAGAGTGCTCAGAATTCAGAATCAACTCGTTAAGGTTATTTCGAATTACCGGCCGGAAGACGCGGATCAGTGCTATAAATACAGACAGACACACACTGTATCATCATATGTTAGTAGCTACGGCAGAGTTAAGTTTTATTTTATTTTATTATTTTTAAGAGATAATAAAAAATGGAATTAAAATTTTGAAAAAACCCCCGACCCCGACATAGTGGACCGATTTCCATGAAACATGGCTAAGAACACTCCCGACTAACTCAGCTTTCAGACAAAAAAAAACTAAATCTAAATCTGTTCATCCGTTCGAGAGCTACGATGCCACAGACAGACACACACACAGACAGACAAACAAACAGACAGACAGACAGACAGACATACAGACAGACAGACGGACAGACAGACAGACAGACACGTCAAACTTATAACACCCCTTCGTTTTTGCGTCGGGGGTTAAAAAGTGGATCAACTATGCGAGAGATGATAGAAGATGAAAAGAATGCAAGAAAAGAAAACTAGTTGGGATAAGTGCAAGCGAGTGGTGATTTACACCATATTTAGAGTATTTTAGAGCCATATCCCACAGTCGACTTCTACTACATAATTATCAAACCATCACCACAACCTTGAATCAGAGACAGACGGACAGAGCGGCGCCCACAGATGTCATATAAACCATAGATCAAGCAAACGTATCTACTTAGCGTGTCAAATGAACTCAGTGAAATCCACTGAGTTGTCCGTCTTTAATCGCAGCTTGCAGCTTTCGGGCGTCAATTTTTGTAAGTTGAAGTCAACAAAAACATTAAAAATGCCTCGTTACATGATATTTAATTGCAACAACATAAAACTTATCAACACTCAAGGGCCTGAGACATATTTAAAATCACAGGCAAGTAACAACTTCAGTACAAAATCTGACACGCTCGGCCGCCATACAAATAAATGAACTCGTTTCTTCTATCTAAATCTAATTCTGTGGCGGCGCCATAAGGGTTCCTTTTGTACCTTTTTGGTACGGAACCCTAAAAACGAATATTAAGTACATGTACCTATTACTCTTGTTCCGGAATCCAACAAGGCATTTTCATTCCAATTCACCCAGAAGCTTATCATGACCCCAATTGTAGCCCGCTCACGCGACCGCCCCCTTAATAAATTCGTCCGATAACCTAATCGCATCCATTTAATTTTATTAAAAATACCCCAATTCGGCCCTGTGCCCGCCATGACTTTGAGTGACGTATTCGACAACGCAATGCCTGTATCAATGTTAGTATGTTCCACCAGGGGGCGATTTTTGAATGTCGACTATTCGATTTCGTGAATTTCGTTCAATAATATCTCCACTACTAGTGATTTAAATTCTACTAATAGGATAAAAACGAGTGGGCCTTACCATTAGATTTAACATTACTAGCCGTCCTTTTTAACCCCCGACGCAAAAACGAAGGGGTGTTATAAGTTTGACGTGTCTGTCTGTCTGTCTGTCTGTCCGTCTGTCTGTCTGTCTGTCTGTCTGTCTGTTTGTCTGTGTGTGTGTCTGTCTGTGGCATCGTAGCTCCCGAACGGATGAACCGATTTAGATTTAGTTTTTTTTGTCTGAAAGCTGAATTAGTCGGGAGTGTTCTTAGCCATGTTTCATGAAAATCGGTCAACTATGTCGCAGTCGGGGGTTTTTTCAAAATTTTTTCACAAATAGCATTACGTCGTTTTCCCGACTTTCGAACGGCGAATTCATTCGAGATTCAAAAATCGGTCCCCAGGTCCGCATTTAGAGAACTAAAGTAGGTACAGTATAGCCACTGCCTGCTGACCTGCTGGCCACTGCCTGAATATGGACTAGACGATTGAGAATTCCCGACCTCGAAAAATATTCGGAAGTCTGCTCTGCTGCCCACTACTTTTAGTTACTTGTCTTATTGGCTGACTGTACATCCGTCTTCCAATTTCGACTATTTCGAACCCACTTCAAACGCAATGGGAAAAAATATATCCGTCCTTGTCTAACCCACGGCTTTAAAGTGACGTGTGTAATATTTGAAGTCATTAAGTAATCGAGCTGCACCCGTATTGTCATTGAGTCATAGAGATGACGCCAAAGTTATATAAGAACATGGAATAACAACTGCGTTGTTTATTTATACGGAAAGGTAGTTTTAGTTGGGTATCTCGTTGGTATTTAGAGTTTTTGCTTGTTCAAATATTAATAAAGATTATGATCTAATGTGCAATGATTGTATGCAACATTTTTATCCTCTAATGTTTGTATCTAAATGTATGGGCATTTCCAGAATTTGCTATCGCTTCATGATAAATTATCGTCACAAAACTGACAGTGAGTTAATGTTTGTGAACAACTTACGCTAATTGCGGGGGTCCCAAATTCTGAAAATGCCCCTGATTTTGATCTTTTCATTGGAATTACAGTCATAATTACAAACATTTAAATAAAAAAAGCCCAAATAACCGATTTACTCGCAACTGCATAAAGAAAAACATTCAAAAATAGAATCGCCAGTTAAAAAAATAAACCGTAACTGCTGCAACGCCATTTCGAAAATATAAACATTCCTGCACTCATAACTCAGCATTCCGATGCCAAAACAAATCTATAACTGATTCGAATCAATATTCAAATAGCCTACCGAGTCTTGGGCTCTGCGTGACCAGTATAGCTTTGAGCTCTGGATCACTGTCTAAGCGTGGTACTTAAACTGGTCGGTGGAAATAGCCAGGTGTGTGTGTGTGCTTTTGGAACACAACGTTCGATTTTCAAATCAAATCGAACGGAATTAGAAGCACACTCACGATCAAGGTGGCCATTTCTGGACGAAGGACGGAACATTACTGCCAGCACGTGGAATGGAATGAGCGGGAGTACAAATTGGGAGAAAGCGTTTAAAATGCATGAGCCTGCTAATGGGTGTCAACGGAAAAGACGAATTTTCACCATACCAACTGGTAAAGGCTTGTTGGTGCGGTGAAAAATCTTGCGTTTCACTCGGTGACACAATTTGTTCGATCTTCGTGCCTTGAAACACTCGCAACTCTCGCAAGTTCATTCATGGAATCAGATTCCACTTCTATTATCTTGCGATTATCTTTTGTTCGTTTTTATAGCCGATGGCTCATATATCTTACTCGCTTTGGGCACATCTCGGAGACTGGCGATCAAATATATGAAAGAGGCGCGTTCCTAGCACTCATTCTAAGCTCGTGTAGGTGAACGCGTACCATGCTTGTATGAGTGAGATATGACAGGTTGACTGTTCGCGTTTTTGACAGGCGGTAACTGTGAGGTTAACGAGAGGGGGTGGGCGGCGCTTTCAGCGGGGAGGGGAAGTGGCCATACTGTACGATAGTACTCTTTATTATACAGTGCCATGAAAACTAAAAATACTAGTGATTAAATTTTACTGAGTATCACTTCTGTTTTTGTCGGACGCAGGCCTCACCCATACAATGTTGCATCCGCATTTAGAACGCTAAAACACGTTCTGTGAAGCTGTGTCAAAATCACACTTTTAGCCACGATGTAAAATAAGAGGGGAATTGAAAAAACAATGTGTAAAATGATACGTTGTGGGTGGGGTAAAAATACGCCACCTTGGTAGCAACTTATCGTGTATTTTTGTTTTTTGTTAAAGCAGGGGCGGCTCACTCCGAGATTCTAACGCCACGCTAGAAGTACATGTCGGCGGCCGCGAGCTCATGGCCCACTCAGTGGTGACGACCTTCGCGCGGCGCAATAGAAGTCAATGTCGGGCCGACAATGTCGGGCCGACATTTTTCCAAAAACAAATGGAAGAAAATGACGACAATGGAAGAAACAACGACAAGTTTCCAAAAACAAATGGAAGAAAATGACATCACAAACCCCCCAAAAAATGCTTTCGGTTCACAAAGTTACAGAATTTTGCATAGCTTGAAAATTTCGCAATTTTAGAAAGTTGTAGACCGTAATTAATATAATTTTTTGCCACTGAAGTAGTAAGAAAAAATACAATAGAAACACATGCGAACATTATTAAAAGGCGACACCTGAAGATGGCGGTTCGTTCAGTTCGTTCCCAAGCGCCAGAATGAAATGAAATTAAATATTTATTTTCCAAGTAGGCATATCACAATGCGCATATGAACGTCAAATAAAGCTACGCCGGCTCTAACCCTACGCCTCAGCCGGCGTATCATGCTTCTAATTTTCTCACTTATCCACGTGGATAAGACGGCTGTCACGCTTTAGCAAGTATGTCAGTGTGAGAATGACAGATGTCTTATCCACGTGGATAAGTGATAAAATTGGAAGCATGGTAGGCCGGCTGCCTTTGATTCTCTTGACATTCTAATAATGTTATAGTAGAGGAGATGTAGCGTTTGGGGTCATAATAATTCCCACAGAACCGAAGTTTGGTTTTTTTAGTTCTTTGTGTGTGTCTATTTGACATACTAAAAATATAGTAAAATATATTTATGCAAAATGCGTTTTTTCGACCGCCAACATTTGTATGAAAAATTACTATGAAAAAAAAATCCTAAAATTTAAAAATCATCTCTGGTATCAACTTTTGGGGAATTAGGCGGCAAAAAAATTTATAGCGTTGATGTTTAGCAAAAATATGACAATATTTCATTATTTTGATATAATAAAAACTTATAAAAACAACTCCTCTACTATTAGGACTATTCCGCCTTTGCAGTAGGTACAGTCAACCAATTGGAACACTACTGCAACTGCAGAACTATGTCATAGTGACGTTATAAATCAGATTGTAAGAAATCGCTTCCTGCTTGTTATTTTGACATGGTTGTAGAGGCCTAGGGTTCCAATTGTTTGATTGTACTCAGGTAGTAATAAGTGAACTACTCTCTCTCAGTACTTGTTGTACGTTTATCTACCCTCATAAATTTAATCACATTTTTCTGAAGAGATATACGAGAAATGTCCTCAATACAGATTCCAACCAAGGCAAAAGCACATCGAATCGGATGTATCAACTATCAAAGGCGCATTCGCGCTAACATCAAAGCGCGCTTTCTCCGAAGCCACCATACAGATGCGAGATACCAAGTGGCGGCTGATGTTATAGCATCGCACCGGGTCTCTATTAGCACGAAAGAGATAGCAATATGGCTTCAGTCGCCAGTTTTGCGGCGAGTATAGGATGCGCAATAAAATACTTAAGGCACTGGTCCTACCTAAAGCGATTAAGCGTTGAGCTATCTGTGATAGAAACGAACAAAAATAAATTTGGAAAAAAGTCTGCGACATAGTGGACCGATTTTCATGAAACATGGCTAAGAACACTCCCGACTAACTCAGATTTCAAACAAAAAAAAACTAAATCGAAACCGGTTCATCCGTTCGGGACAGATAAACAGACAGACAGATAAGAAACGTCAAATTTATGACACCCCATCGTTTTTGCGTCGGGGGTTAGTCTCTCCCGTGTAAATAAGAGACGCGATGATAGCGCGAGCGAGTTATAGTTCGTCGCCGAGCGATGAAAAACTCGCTCGATCTGTATTTTTAACCCCCGACGCAAAAACGACGGGGTGTTATAAGTTTGACGTTTCTGTCTGAGTGTGTGTCTGTCTGTGGCATCGTAGCCGAACGGATGAACCGATTTAGATTTTTTTTTTGTTTGAAAGCTGAGTTAATCGGGAGTGTTCTTAGCCATGTTTCATGAAAATCGGTCCACTATGTCGCGGTCGGGGATTTTTTCAATTTTTAATTTTGTGGTTAGGTTATATTTACACGGGAGCGATTCTTTTGTTCGTTTCCATCGCCGATAGCTCGCTTTCTCGCATTTAGTGGGACCAGTGCCTATAGATGCGAGATACTCGTACTAGCCACCTACAGAACGGATGCACAATAAAATACTTAATGCTGTTTCAAGCACAACAGTAGGGGCCATTGTTACTCGAATATGGCTACTGGCCCTTCGTTACCCTTTGAACTCTAAGGACCAATAAAAGGGTCGTCGACTATAGGAGGGACTTGATTATAGTCGGTTGAACTCACGTGTGCGTTTGGGCGATTCTAGAAAAAGTAGCAGTTTCATGACAGTGAATGCATTCAAAAGTTCTCAGTAGTTTTGTAGAGCTTTGAAATATCTGTGTGAAAAATTCGTGAAATATACTCTAAGACTCCTTACTTTCTGTACAGAACTTACGCGCAAATATTGCGTGATTTCCACGTAGAACCCACACCGGAATAAGTACCGGTCTAAGGACGTAAATAGGTAACCTAGCAATAAATAAGTTTAGGATGGAGAAAAGCTACAAGAACTAGGTCTAAAATTTCGAGCCTGTCAACTATAACAGCCCCAGTAAAAAACGTTGATAAGAGGTTAGGACTGTTAGGAGCTAGGAAGAAAAACAAAGCCACTATTCTTATTTCCAGCCAGAAACTGGTACCTGAAACAAGGAGCCTTCCTAACCAGTAGCGGTGGAAAAGTCCCTTGTTCCTCGTAGATAACCAAGTTTGATAACCAAGTTTGATAACTGGTTTTGTGTGAGGAAAAATAATTCTTCCTAGCTAACTGGGTTATGAAAGAGGATTTTTTATTTCTTCGTAGATAATCATTATTTTTTGCAGTTTTATACGAAGAATTTTTTTCTTCTTTGCTTACCCGGTTTTAAAATGGGATTTTTTTTCCTCAAAGAAACCCATTATTGTATGCAGTTTTCTACGAAGATTTTTTTCTTCTAAGCTTAACCGGTTGGTTAATGGTTTTCTACGAAAAAAAATCTTCGCAGAAAACTGCAAAAAATAATGGTTATCTACGAAGAAATAAAAAATCCTCTTTCCTAACCCAGTTAGTTAGGAAGAATTATTTTTCCTCATACCAAACCAGTTATCAGACTTGGTTATCTAGGGGTAAAAGTACACGACGCGTTTAAACTTGGAACAGCCGGCGGTTCCGACAAACGCAGCCGAAACGCGGAAATATCCAGAAATATCCGTGCCGCATTCCTGGCGGGTTCCCGTGGCGCACCGGACAGAAATTAACACTTGACCGACACAGTAGCGAAAACGGTAATGCGAGAAACTGAAACACTAAATCCAATGATCTGGGGCCCGTTTTCAAAAGGTACTTGTAAGCCTTGTATTACAAGTGCGCGAACTGTCAAATCGTATGGGTTGTCATGGAAACACACTTGTAATACAAGGCTTGTACCTTTCGAGAAACGGGTCCCTGGTTTGTTGTGCTGATTTAGATAAAGGCTAAGATATGATCTTTGTAAATCCATACTAATACCTATTATAAATGGGAAAGTGTGTGTGTCTGTTTGTTTGTCCGTCTTTCACGGCAAAACGGAGCGACGAATTGACGTGATATTTTCAGTGGATATAGTTGAAGGGATGTAGAGTGACATAGGCTACTTTCTGTCTCTTTCTAACGCGAGAAGCTAGTATATAAATATAAGAGAAGAAACTGACTGTCTGACTGACTGACATATCAACGCACAGCCGTAACCGCTGGTCCTAGAGATTCCAAATTTGGCACGTAGATTCCTTATGAGGCGTAGAGGAGCACTAAGAGAGGATTTTTCAAAATTCACCTCCTAAGGGGGTGGAATGGGTGTCCAAAGTTTGTATGGGAAAACAAGATTATATTAGTACGCGGGCGAAGCCGCGGGAAAAAGCTTGTTATTGATAACTAGCTTTTGCCCGCGGCTTCGCTCGCGTTACATTCGAAAATTGCGGAATACTCCATACAAACTTCCACCTCCCATTTTAGGGAAGTGGTTGGTTAGAAAAAGACAAAAAGTAGCCTATATCAGTCTCTCTCTCTCTCTCTTTCTCAAATCCCGTAGATAATAACTTCGATTGTAAGATCTTTTTGGCTTTTGTCGACAAACTCATATGATAACAGCAACTCACAGTCCATTCAATTCAGCAACATGATACAGCAATAACACCAAGCCATTATACACTCTATCCCCTCGCAACGAGGCCGTCAATGTTGCATTGTCGGCCCAGACGATGCTAATTGACAAACACCCTGTATCCGGCCCAGTCTGTATCAATCGGCTTTCTAGACACTTTGTAGCTTATTTACAATGTTAACTGACGGGTTACGTACGGCATTTAAGATTACTGTTTATTTCATTTATGAACTCGCCTGCGGTATTTCGCGACCGATACGACTTTCAGACAAAGACATGTGTAACTCCTTAAAAGACGGATAAAGGCTAAGAAAAAAACGTACCCTAGAACCATAAAGAACGGTACGGTGGCCTAAATGGCGTTATTCTTTTGGGGGACGCTCGGCTAGGTGGCGCTAATATTAATATTTGACATTTTAACACATATCAAAGTGAGAATATGGGCCAAATTGTCAAAACTAAGGTTCAAAAGTTTTAAGCCTGTGTCGAGAGATGGCAGTCTACGCACTGTGATTACACATTTTACTTTGACAGTAACTCTCTATAATACTCGATGCTCTTTGCTTTCAAATCTTATATAGGCCGGCATTGCCGGCAATTCATCTTCAACACTTCTGTTCAAGGAAAAAGACATTCGTTGTATGGAGAAAGTAAACAACGATTACGAAAATTAAATATAAGGAATAAATAATCTAATCCTAGACCACTCTAGAACCCTGTCCTATTGACACCACCGTGCGTTATTTGCCATGGAAGTCAGTTCAACTCTCAACACAAGTTTACTGTGAAAAAGTTCTACAGTAGGATTAAAATTGGTGGACCATATTACCTATGTAGAAAGTAACGTGAAAGAATATGTGACGTTACCTGGGTAAAGGGACCTTATTGTCGATGGCGCTTAGGACGTTATGTGCGATGTTCGTGTACAAATACGACGCCGCGGGACGTAAGCGCCATCGACAATAAGGTCTCTTTACATAGATACCGTCTCATATTATGGAGTCAACGTCAAATTGCTTTACAATAGTGCATGTTTCGTAATGTTGGCAAACTTAATAAAAATGTAGATTGACTTGTAAAGTTAGGACCACACCAGACCCTTTAGCATAACTTGCCTTGTCGCGCGCGAGACCATACATCAAGCGCGACTTCAAGTATGGATTGGACTCGCGCGTGACAAGGCAAGTTGTGCTAGAGGGACAGGCGAGCAAGCAAGGTCGCGGGATAAAGCCTCTCACGTCAGGCCATATCTTTCGCACTACACTACATATTTGAAAGCGTGATAGGGACGCACCGATGCGATAAGTCAGACCAACAGTTGTCAGAGATTTTGATAGCACAGGCTAGGAAATCTACAATAAAATTAAATTGTCTTGTCTCGATCAAAAATATAGCCATATTAAACTATTTTTCACCACACCAACTGGTAAAGACATACTTTGCTATACAAAGTTGCAAAGTAATTTCATACAAATTTTAACTTCACATCTTAAGCTGGCTGGTAGAAATTACCTATAAATAATGATTTTGAATCATAAATATTAAATACATTGGTAGATTTAATTTAGTTTGATGTTTTATAGTCAGTATTTTGATCGTGTTGGTGTGGTGGAAAATTTTGTGTTTCACTCGGCGGCAAAGTTTGTTTAACCTTCGTGCCTTGAAACCCTCGCAACGGTTAAGATTCCACTTTATGAACCACTCGCTACGCTTGCGGTTCAATATTGGAATGTTTTGTTTGCTCAATATTGGCACGTGCAGTGGTTAAAGAACAACTTTGCCCCTTACCCAAATAACTAGTGAATAAAATTGATCACCTAAATTTTCTACGGCGAGGTTGCGGGTTGATAACTCTGCGCTAGTGTAGCCACATCTTAATGCATATAAGTCCTCTCCGGTAATTCGTTTAGACTTTGCTAATGCACCTTTCAAAGGAGACTCAGGCTCAGCGAGGGATATTAGAAGTATTCATTAAATTTAATACGCTTACTCAATTTCAACGCTCTTACTTTAGGTATATGGGGAACTCATTTACTTTCATTTAGCTTAATACTGTGACATATGTGGGTAGTTAAGTAATTAGGCGCCGACTGATTGTGGGTAGGTTTACATTCTGCCTCTCCGCTAATAAATCTTGTATGGGACGGACGTGTTTTCTTTGGTGCCTCTTCATCAGCGCTGATCTTCGGCTGGGAGCATTCACGACATTGGCGACGAGGATGGGATTGGACAAAATCCGGTTAAATAGATAGGTATTGGCTACATCTACATGCAGTAATACTGCCTCTAGTACATAATAGTAAGGAAAGCTCTTTTAGTCCATCTGAATTATGCGGTCATACTCAAATTATTAGGGTGCCCTTCCACCAGAGATGCGCTACGTGGATGTGTTTGATAATCCACCAATCAGCTTAGGGTCCCCCCCCCCCACATCTAGCGTCTCGCGAGCGTCGCGTCGGGCCAACTGTATGGGCAAAGCCTGACGCCGCGTCGACGCGGCGTCTTTTTCCATACAGTTGGCCCGACGCGACGCTCGCGAGACGCTAGATGTGGGGGGACCCTTAGTAGAACGCGTTCCCACCAGCGCTGTGCTATGTAGAATAATGAACATGAGTAATGGGTATCAAACACATCCACGTAGCGCACCTCTGGGTTAAGGCACCCTTAGAGCGGTATCGTATCGCTAAGGTATCTTAAGCATAAGCATAATACGAATAAAAAAATAAAATAAAACGTTTATTCTGGACGTAAAGCTTAACCCTATCACATATCTTCTGCCAAACCGCTTTGTGGTTTGTTGGCAGACGAGGCTCCCATACACTTAGTTATCAAGCTACGTAATAGTTTTTAGATATATGAGCGTCAGAAAGCGCGTTAGAAAGAGACAAAAAGTAGCCTATGCCTTCAACTATCTCCATTTCAAAAATCACGTCAATTCGTCGCTCCGTTTTGCCATGAAAGACGGACAAACAAACAGACAAACACACTTTCCCATTTATAATATTAGTATGGATACGATGCATGTATACATAGCCAAAACCTATCTTCTTAACCCTAGGACCTTATGTAGAAATAATACGGATTACTATTATGTTTATTCTTAATACGGATATAGTTTTACTACCAAAACGTAAAACATCTTCCTAAAATTTATTACTCATCAA
Source organism: Leguminivora glycinivorella (assembly GCF_023078275.1). Taxonomy (NCBI): domain Eukaryota; kingdom Metazoa; phylum Arthropoda; class Insecta; order Lepidoptera; family Tortricidae; genus Leguminivora; species Leguminivora glycinivorella. The sequence continues at coordinate 6,946,648 of NC_062998.1, read as the reverse complement.
ATTTTGTCCGCCATGCAAAGGATGACGTTTGAATTTTTATCGGATATTACCAATCACCGGCGCGTTCCGAATTTAAATCAAACGACTTTCCGGTTAAAACCTTTCAGAGTATTCTATTCCTTGAGACAACACTATAGAATTGAAATTCGGGTCTATTAGAAATTGTCTTGCAGGATATTCTAAATTCTATGGGCCTACTGGGCCATTTTTTTTTTCAAAGTTATCCACCCCACTTTTTTTTGGATTTGGAAAATTGTATGTGTTTTCCACTTAGAATCGCGAGCTCTTTCAATCCTAGTAGGAGAAAAAAAGTGTCCCAAGGTTTTTTCCCATTCCGTTACCATTTTTTCATACATTTTGTATGGCGGTAACGGAATGGAAGGTTCGAAAAAATGTATGGAAATCTTGGGACATTTTTTTCTCCTATCAGGATCGAAAGAGCTCTCGATTCTATGAACTGCGTAAAAAATACCCATGTTACAAAAAAAGTGGGATGGACAACTTTGAAAAAAATGGTCCAAATACATGTGTTAGAGTTCTAGGGCTAAATAATCAACGCTGAGCGAAACAAATATTTTTAGGATAAACAAATCAAAATTACCGTTCATCATTCTAACCGCGTTCCGTTGCATCGATAATCGATAACCGGATGCCGGAAGTCGCATCGACACGTCAAGCGACGCCTCATTTGCAGCCGCCATGACAGTTACCGGCGTACTATAACGTCTATAACATTAAAACTAAAAATAAAATATCCTCGTTGCATTATCCCGGCATTCGCCCCGGCCTCGGTTCATGGGAACATTTGACTAAGAATCGCAAGTTTTGGCGTAATTAGGCACTAAGCGACTGCCCGAAGGGTAACTAGGTCTTATTGGGAGTTCGGTTTCCACACGATGTTTTCCTTCACCGAAAAGCGACTGGCAAATATATATCAAATAACATTTCGCACAAAAATTGCAAAAAACTCATTGGTACGAGCCGGGGTTCGAACCCTCGACCTCCGTATTGAAAGTCGTACTCTTACCGCTAGGCCACCAGCGCTCCCCGTCGAAAACTATTGCGTAAGATCAGGGGCCTGTTGCATAACAATTTACAACTTGTATTACAAGCGGAACTCTCTTTCTTATAAAGTGAATTGGAGGGGGACTACCGCTTGTAATATGAGTTGTAAATTGTTATGCAACAGGCCCCTGATTATGGTTTCCAAGTCAATCAGACCAGTGGCCTATTTCACAATAATGACAATAGGCTACTAGACTCTTATCGAATTTGGCACAAGAAATGATTGTTTCCTGTAGTATTTGACATACGAAACCAATTTTTATAGATTTTGGGTATTAAAAGTGTATGGTGGCTACCACAGGTGGCTACGTATTTTCGATTAAAATGCGTGTAATATTTTTTTTAACTTTGGCCACCGAAAACGCTGTCAGACGTGTAGAGACGTCATAGAACCTAACTCAATGTCGAGTCAATCACTGACATGATGAACTTTATGCCTCATAACTTAAATGTAAGAAAATTTTGAGTTCAATTCGATTTACGTCATGCGCAGACAATCTATAGATTAACATGGCTAATGATGTTTTTGCCTAATTAAGTTAAAGTAAATTTTATAAATGTTTTTTGTGGTTTTCAAGTCGTAATAAAATATGGCATTATTTTTTTCGGTTAATTGGACAGTAATAAATAATATAAAATAGACTAAAAAAGGTAACTGTTTGTTTGTCTCTCTTTCACGGCAAAACGGAGCTACGAATTGACGTGATTTTTTAACTGGATATAGTTGAAGGGATGGAGAGTGACCTAGGCTACTTTTTGTCTCTTTCTAACGCGAGCGAAGCCGCGGGCAAAAGCTAGTATGTAATAAAAGACTCGCCCCATGAACAAGCGGCCACGCCCTATTTTCTCGCTCAGTTGACTATTTTTTCGTTCGAGTGACGATCGGCCGTCCCGTGCCCGATATAGACGGCCCGGTTAAGAAAAATAGGTCCTCAGGACCGCAAGAAAAATAAAACTAGACTACGTAAAAATCTGCTTTCGAAGTTAGTTAATATGTAGAAGATTCATTGAAAACTAGATTACCAATGGGGTTGGATCCGTTGGTCACAGTATAATAAAGAGTACTATCGTACAGTATGGCCACTGACGCTCCCCGCTGAAAGTCCCGCCCACCCCCTCGCGGTTACCTTACAGTTACCGCCTGTCAAAAACTCGAACAGTCGACCTGTCATATCTCACTCATACAAGCATAGTACGCGTTCACCTACACGAGCTTAACATGTTTGCTAGGAACGCGCCTCTTTTATATATTTGATCGCCAGTGTCCGAGATGTGCCATAACGCCGTGGCTTGCGTGGGCGACGGTCGCGTGATGGTCGCGCGACGGTGATGCGACGCATACGAAATCAAACCTTATCGATATGGAAGTAGACGATGCGATGAGACGCGACGGCGACGGTCGCGCGACTGTCGCCCACGCAAGACACGGCGTAAGGCTCGCATGACAAAAAGTTATCAGATATCATGTACCTAGAGATGAGATGTCATGTCTTTTAACTCTACAAATCCTAACTTCGCAAACTCTACATCTTTAGTCAAATCCCTCACAATTTTATACAATCTTTAACGTCTTCGTACTGGCTAACCGGGTGTGCCAGACTATACATTTGTTTTGCTAATACGGGTATTGGAAATCAACTCCCCCAGTAACCTCATGAGCTTCAAAGTTCCCGTACTTGTATGTAACTTACTCTCCATATGAGCTTAAGTTACCGAAGTAGCTTCAAACAACGTAATTCTACTGTTAAACGGACCAACTAACAAACAAGGATGTATGTACTTAGTGTTCGAACCCAAGACTAACTGTAAGTCTAAATTTGAAGAAGTCTTAAGTTGTTACGAGACTCGAGCTTAAGAGAACCGAGTATTTTATTAAGACCTCTCTGAGCACTTAATCCACTTAGTACAGTAGGTTCATTTTAAATTCTAGTTGCAGTGAAGAAATGAAACGCGGATATTGCAAAATAATCTTGATCTCATTTAGATTTTCAAAAGTGACATTTGAAGTTTGAAGAAGACTTGAAATATTGACAGTTCACTATAGGTAGTAGAAGATAACCTAACCTAACCACAAAATTAAAAAATTTAAAAAACCCCCGACCGCGACATGGTGGACCGATTTTCATAAAACATCGCTAAGAACATCTCGACTAACTCAGCTTTCAAACAAAAAAAAATCGAAATCGGTTCTTCCGTTCGGGAGCTACGATGCCACAGACAGAGACAGACACGTCAAACTTATAACACCCCGTCGTTTTTGCGTCGGGGGTTAAAAATAGTTAACGACAGGTCTGGCCTAGCGCGTCTGCCTGCTAAGCCGCGGAGCCGGGTTCGAATCCCGGTAAGGACACTTATTTGTGTGATGAACACAGATACGAGTATTTGTACCTGAGTCACGGATGTTTTCTATGTATATAAGTATGTACTCATTTATATAAGTAAGTTTACAGGCTTTTCTTTGGGGCTAGCTTTGTGTGTAAGGTGTCCCCCAATGTGTGTCTGATGAACCGATTTAGATTTAATTTTTTTTTGTTTAAAAGCTGTGTTAGTCGGGAGTGTTCTTAGCCATGTTTCATGAAAACCGGTCTACTACATATGTCGCAGTCGGGGCTTTGTTTCCAAATTTTCATTTTGTGGTTAGGTTATTTATATTTTTTATTTTATCAGGCAATGCGCGCGGGTGGAGAGATAACTCAACTCAAGATAGCAAAGATACATTTGGAGGAAACCCGATATTTTGACGTTCCATAAATTCGGAATACCATTGACCCGATTCCGGGGGCTCTACGGTAAATGATACGGATCAGCAATTCAGCAATAAGGCAAAAATATTCTTACTATTTCATATAGGATGGTAAGAAAAGTATTAGGTTATTGAAGACAGTGAGGTCTCGTAACGTGTATCTGACGTAAGGTACAGGAGCAAACCTCGACTAGGGCTAGGGGGCAAATGTAACTGTTCCATTTTTTTCATATTTTACAATATTTGCATTATTAAATGAGTGTCCAACGGATCGGTGGATACATGAAGAACTCAACATCATAGTGTAAAACACTGATTTAAATTTTCACGATTATTATTACACATAATTATTTTTGGCGGTTAAGTCCCGATCATAGTGTAATAATGGAAAAACTGGATCAGTTACAATTTGGCCCATATTGTTAGCTTGATATGTGTTAAAATGTCAAATATTAATATTAGCGCCATCTAGCCGAACGTTTCCAAAAGGTGTGACGCCATCTAGGCCACCGTACCTTTTTCTCTAGGGCTTTGAGGTACGTTTTTTTCTTAGACTTTATCCGTCTATACGGAGTTACATATGTCTTTGGTCCTAGTTTATGTAAATTTTCCAATATAAAAACAAGCCCCTGTTAACCCTACCGCAATCCAATTTAAAATTAACCCCTTCGCCGCCGTCTGCGGCACGGCGATAGCGTTATCGGTATAAACCGGGCAGTGTGGCCGCTGTCACGTATTATCGGGTACACGGGTGCACGGGTACACGTATTAATTGTACGGTAAACGGACAACATACAGATAGATCGATTTTTTTAGAATAAAATACTTTTAAACATGTAAAACGAAACATGTACGGAGCGAAACATGTCGAGCGACCTTCGACAATTTTACGTGAGTTACCCGATTTTACATGTTTAATATGTCAGTGTCTCACGATAGTTTTATTATTAAAATACTTTTAAAACAAAACTGCTTGTACTAATATTGATATTAGAGAAAACGAAGCATTTTTAAATTTCAATCTATCTTGTGAGGGTTTCTACTCTACCCCTATTCCTCTACCTAGCTAAGTACCTACTACCGTCAAAATATTACGTAGATAAGACAATGACCAATGCCACCAATTTTAGCCTTATTACTTTTTTAATGTAAAGCCCAAACGGAGCGGAGCATGGAGCATTCCATGGGCTGTCCCGTACAAACGCATTATATCGTCACTACTTTAAAAAATCTCGTATCTCACGCTGTTCCTCAAAGTTAAAACGCAGTAAGTCTATATGCATTCCATACATACTACAATTTTGTTTTCATCGACAGACGAAGATACAAGTTTTTTTTAAAAGTAGTGACGATATTTCGTGTCAAGAACGATTTAATACTGGACTGACAAAGCCCATACAAAAAATCGTACCTGTGAAATGTATGGGCCTTTTAGATTTATAACTAGATGGCGCTGTTCGCAGCCTGGAAGTGGCCCAAATATTTTTTATAAGAACAAATGACATAATTTCTTTATTTTAATATCATGATATCACATCAATACACATTTTGAAAAAAAAATTGTAAGCATCATCAGTGTAGTTATGATAGTTATATTTAGTATTCTATATAATAGTGATATAATTAAGCTTTTCACTCTCGTACCGTACTATTAGGCCACTCAGCAAGCTTCGTGGCCTAAAAACGGTTTTCGACAGAAAAGCTTTGTATTATATCACGATTGTATAAAATACTATTTCTCGTAGGCAACAAGCCTATCGATCGTGGCGGGGAACAGACAGGCTTCGACCATGTCTGAAAAGGACTTAAGGGGACCTGACGCACTGCCCGAAAACTTCTAAACTTGTCCATCCATCCTCCTTGCGTTATCCCGGCATTTGCCATGGGAGCCTGGGGTCCGCTTTGACAACTAATCCCAAAACTTTGGCGTAGGCACTAGTTTTTACGAAAGCGACTGTCATATCTGACCTTCCAACCCGAAGGGTAAACTAGACCTTATTGGAATTAGTCCGGTTTCCTCACGATGTTTTCCTTCACCGAAATGCGACTGGCAAATATCAAATGACATTTCGCACATAAATTCCGAAAAACTCATTGGTTCGAGCCGGGGTTCGAACTTCTAAACTTGTATTAATTGTATCTAGTTGATAATAAAACCCGAGAAAACATGCGAAATATAAGTATTCTCATGTGTCCTACATATTTATATTATGTCCTTATATGAACGAGGTAAATATTTAAGACAAATATCAGTACTTTTAACTTCACCGAGAAAATAAGTACACAAATTCAAGGCCGTCGCCACTAGTCTGCGCCATAAGCCGAGACCCAATTTCCCGACACTTGCCAAAGGCCCTCCCACAGATGTCATATATACCATAGATCAAGCAAACGTATCTACTTAGCGTGTCAAATGAACTCAGTGAAATCCACTGAGTTGTCCGTCTTTACTCGCAGCTTGCAGCTTTCGGGCGTCAATTTTTGTAAGTTGAAGTCAACCAAAACATAAAAAATGCCTCGTTACGTGATATTCAATTGCAACAACACAAAAATTATGAACAATCAAGAGCCTGAGACATATTTAAAATTACAGGCAAGAATCAACTTCAGTACAAAATTTGACACGCTCGGCCCCTATACAAATATATGAATTTGTTTCTTCTATCTAAATTAAGTTCTGTGGGCCCTCCCGTTGACACCCCTGCTATTCTCAGGCGAAAAACTAATAGTATTTATCAAAGTTATGAGCGAAGAAAACGCACTGATAGTTCCTGCCACACAGGAATACTAAATAGTCTTGTCATTAATATGTGTCTGGAAAAGTGGGCGTATCATTACTCAATTTGTCGAATATGGCGTGATTAATGGACCTCTAGACCTTTACAGGAACCTACGGGCCAAATTTTGAATCTTTAGTAGGCACTAGGTACCAGCGGTTTAGGCTGTGCGTGCTCGGAGGAAATGAGGTGCGTTGATTTAAGTCACTCAGTCAGTCAAGTCACTCGGGACTTTTACTTTTATGTATATGTCAACGACATCAGCCATCACATCGCCGGCTACTGAGTATACCTTTCTTCCACTACACCATTTGTTCAGTTGTGTTCTGAGCTAGTCTCATAGTGACCTGCAATTTTCCGGATGTCGTCCACCCAACGGACGCCAGGCGCTTAACACCTATCGCAGTCACCTTTGTATGTACATATCGTACAGCTATTAATTTGAACGCGTGAAACGGAACGCAACGTGTAACCGCCTATCGCCTCGTGTTCCAAATCCAAACATCTAACAGCTCATGATTGATTCAAGCCAGACTTGCTAGCAACCTGTTTCAATTATTGCTATACACCTGAGGCCTACGGTACGAAACGTTCGTTGAAATCCGAATACTGTTCTCAAGCAGCACGTTCCAAATTCGAATTCTCGGTGCAACGGAATCGAATGTGCATTTCAAGTGCGATCTGAAACGCCTAAAGCCGCGTTTATATTTGTCTGTTGTGTTGTGTCGTGACGCATCAGAACGGTATCGGTTTCAACCATTTAATATCGTTGCATTCACATTTATCTGATGCACTGTGTTGTGACGGCTTGTGTTGTGTCGCGTCACAAGCGAACCCGGTCCGCGTCAGACCGGGTGAGGTACGGGGGGCGGGGCAGCGACACGACACAGCTCCTTTGGCTAGTGTGAACGCGCCAGTCTTGTGTTGTTACGCGTCAGAGCTACAAGTATGGATGGCTGCAACTATGTTTTTTTTCAAACTGTGCCTTCGACGTTCTAAAATACTGATGAAATTTTTCAGGATCACTCTCAAGCTCTTTAACGAGACTATGAAACTCGCCTTTACTCTCTCTTTTTCTAGTTACTGGATGAATCCAATACCTCCTTCTCTTTTTTTCTTTTGTAAGAAGCGTAGCCAGCGCCAACAATTGCAATTCATCTTCAAAATCGGAATCTGAATCGACTTAGCTTTAAGCTATTTGAGCAACGAAAACTAGATTTGAACATAGACACCATTTTTTTTCTTTTTCGCATTTTGCAGAAGGTATTTTTTTAGTTTAAAGTTTGAATAAGCTCATGTGAGCTTTTAAACTGGCTGACATTTTGGTATGATTATAATCATTTGGTATAGTAAAAGATTCGTCATCCATACTTCCATACTAATATTATAAATGGGAAAGTATGTGTGTCTGTTTGTTTGTCCGTTTTTCACGGCAAAACGGAGCGACGAATTGACGTGATTTTTTATTAAGTGGAGATAGTTGAAGGGATGGAGAGTGACATGGGCTACTTTTTGTCTCTTTCTAACGCGAGCGAAGCCGCGAGCAAAAGCTAGTATTAAATAGTTATAATAGATTCTAGGTATCCATCAAACCATAGACTGAAAAACTTTACAAACTGAATACTCTACGTCAGGTTTTCAGAAGTTTGACAAAACTGTCCAGTACTCTATATTAGCTTCATAGCTTGTATACGCACGAACAAACTCGCTTTAAAAAATACAGCGGCGTAAATTGGACAGTTCGACCCCTCGCTTTTAATCAACTCGAAATCGAGTGACGAAAGGGTAACACAGGACAGGGTTTAAAAACGTATGGAAACAAATACTTTGGCTTTATTAAATTCACGGACGGACGAAACGAACTTTTCGTTACATAATTATATTATTGATGTCTTCAAAACCAAGTAGATACTATACTACTATTTCTGATTCGCATGGCTTTGCAAAATACACTAAAAATAAAAGCAAATTCGCCTGGCAGCATAAAACTAAACAAAGTGTTAAAATGAGCATAATAAGCAGGACAAGAAAATAGTTAGTTACCGGGACCGGGGCCCTAATGAAATAGGTAAAATAAACAATAAAGAGATATTTTAATGTTAGTATAAGAGGCTTTCAACAAAATACTTGTAATTACCTACTTTAAAAACGCGCCCAGTCGACCTGTCATATCTCAATCATACAAGCATGGTACGCGTTCACCTACACGAGCTTAGACTGTGTGCGTGTAACGCGCCTCTTTCATATATTTGATCACCATTGTCGGAGGAGTTCAATTCGCCTACTCTCAGCAAACAATGTACAGGATTGTCTACTAGTACTAGCCTACGCGGTATGCATAGGCGATTTGTGTCAAGTGTATGCAAAACCGGCAGGTTTAGACGGACCGGTCTGATGAGTAATGTTGGTTGGAGGAAGGGCTCGTTCACACGATGCAAGCGAGAGTATGTAAGCGTAACCTCAACTCAACAGTCCGCGAACTAGCTATAATATCGCATGCGACTATGCGGGACTGTCTGAAACTTCAAGCAGCGTTTACGCAGACGAGCAGATTTTACATAAAATAGGCTAAATTACAAATCTTCTTGGTAGTGAATGCAAAAAGCAAAGTAAGTTTAGACCAAAAACATATGTAACTCCGTATGGACAGCTACAGTCTAAGAAAAAAACGTACCTCAGAACAATATAAAACGCACGATCAGTGAGTGACTTCAAAAATGTGTACTAAACGAGAGAATTTTGACCCGATTCAAATGTACCTAAATATTTGTGCACACATATGTAAGAGTATGAGTAAATTGATCTTCTAAAAACTTAATGATGGTATGGTAATAGTACTTATATAAAATATAAATTTACTGTAATTTTCTTAATTAATTTTCTACTTAACAGTAAAAAGCAGAATTTATGAGTTTTATATTTACTCATTAAATTAATGCTATCATAACTCGATAATAACTAGTAAAGTTGTTCTTTTATGAACATATCCTATAAAATGTGCTTTTCCAATTATAATAACAGTTTTAATAACTAGTATTTCATTTAAACCTAGGTTTTATTATTTAACTAGCTTTTGCCCGCGGCTTCGCTCATGTTAGAAAGAGACAAAAAGTAGCCTATGTCACTCTCCATCCCTTCAACTATCTCCACTTAAAAAATCACGTCAATTTTTCACTCCGTTTCGCCATGAAAGACAGACAAATAAACAGGCACACACACTTTACCATTTATAATATTAGTATGGATATTTACCCATATCTATTTCTGTTAGATAGCGTTTCTTTAAGTGCATCTAACGGAGGTTAAAGTGGCACTTAGCGCTTTGTACAGTTCCGTTTTACGAGTATAGATCTAAGGTCTAAACACATACCTAGACTACCTAGCCAACTTCAGAATTAGTAAGCGTATCTAAGGCTTAAAATACACATGGGCGTGGAGCGGACGCCTGCGCCACGTCGCTTGAGTGTAATTTAAAAAAGTCTCCTCAGTACCTACATTTTGTATAGGAAAGACGTAAGACGCGCCGCCTAGAGGCGCGGTGGCAGCGGCGCGTCCTTGATGGATGAGGAGACGCATTTTGATTGCATCTTAGACGTGCGTCTGTGTAGATAGTCACGTGGCTAGCTTGTTCTCCCTGCCGCATTATATACTATGTGCTACCGCTCTTTTGTATGTGACGTGACAGAGTCAGACTACTTTACCATCACCACGTAGCGTCAACGATTGTAACTTACCCAGGCGGGACCATGACCCCAAATGGTACCCCGATGGATGCATTTTGATTGTAGATCTTTAAGTTTTATTTTAAAAAACGGGACTTCATCCGTATGGTACTCGACCTCCAACGAGACGGCGTTGTCCCCGTGGTCTTGGAGAAGCGTTACGTCAGTCTTCTCCGAGACCACGGGGCAACGCCGTCCCTGAAACGTTGGAGGTCAGTTTAATATGTAGTCATACGCGATTAAGTCCCATTTTTAAAAATAATTATGTGTAATAATCGTGAGAGTTTAAATCAGTGTTTTTATTAGTTTTGACAGTTTGAATATATAATTATTAAATAGTCAATACCAGTCTATTGTTTATGTGTATGATATTGATCTACGGCATTCGTCTTAGTCGCGGCCACAGCCGGCCTTGCCAAGGTGACAATCGTTCGCGCTACTACTTTTTTGATATGGCATTTCGGAGTTGGCCGGTCAGATCCGGCGCGGCGCTGTGCAGATCCGGCTTTAGCTACAACAACGAAAGGTTAGCTACTTACAACCACAGAAATATATTAAAATAGAAGAAATATGTTAATCTATTTGTATAGGGAGCTAGTGGCCGAGCGTGTCCCATTCTCAGGCCCTTGACTTGAGTATTCATATTTTTTTGTGTTGTAATATATATATATATATCATGTAACGAAGTATTTTATGTTATCGTTGACTTTCATCTACAATAATCTAACCAAAAAATTAAAATTTTGAAAAAACCCCCGACCGCGATTAGTGGACCGATTTTTATGAAACATGGCTAAGAACACTCCTGACTAACTCGGCTTTCAAACAAAAAAACTAAATCTAAATCGGTTCATCCGTTCAGGAGCTACGATGCCACAGACAGACACACACACAGGCAGACAGACAGACACGTCAAACTTATAACACCACGGGGTATTATAAAATATTATATTTTTGCGTCGCGGGTTGAAAATTGACGCATGAAAGCTGCAACTTGCTCGGCAGTCGGGACGGACTACAGTAAAACCCGGTTAAAACGATCACGTTTAATACGATTTCCCGCATATTACGCCGTTTTACGCCGGTCCCTACAATTTGAGAGTTGTTTATAGACATTTTTTCACGGTTAATACGACTCGCGTCCCCGCTTAATACACCATCTAAAACCACCCACCTTGCATGACTTTACAACTTTATTTATGCGGGTGACAAAAATCGGAACTAATTGTACTGTACTAATTACGCGATTCTGGCGACACCGCCACCCGTAAAGATAAATTTGTAATTTGTCGTCCTAACTCAGCGGTTAGTGCTATAGTTCGTACCTACCTACATACACTTCGCTCATTATCACTGCTGCGGTGTTGAGTTTCTGAATTCTTTGTCCCATCTTTGGTTCAGTGATGTCAAAAATAAGAAGAAAAGCATTATCTCTCCAAGAAAAAATAATCATAGGCTTAGAGTAAATTTAAAAGTGGAAAATGTCTGCCTTCTAATGTTCTAAGCCTAGTGGCATCGATTGCAGACGTTTCTGCTAACCAGAAGTTAAAAAATAATCATATTAAAAGTTTACGATTAAAAATCACAATTTTTTCACGTTTAATACGATTTCCCGTATAATACGCTTTTTTGGCTGGGTCCCCTCAGAATCGTTTTAAGCGGGTTCTACTTAGTCATTTTGACTAAGTTCGTTTGGCACGCTAAGTAGATTCGTTTGCTTGATATGAAATCTGTGAGTACAGCAGTGAGTTTTGTATCCGCCGCGGAGACGATTGGCACGTTGGCTACGCGGCCCGGTCGTGACTCGTGACCGGCCATCCACGGTGTGACTTCCATACAAAATAAGTAAACAGCGAGTTGCTCAACGATATCGAGTCAATGATTCTGGTCAAGGGCGAGTTGGGAAATCTCGACTTAGAACTAATCAATCTATATAGGCATTGTTGGCTAGGTTATTATAATCAGCTTTTTGATGGTCAAAAATCAATAAAAGAGGCGACGTCGGATGTATTTGCGACTGCCGAACAAGATTTCATGCCTGTCGTCGACTTGTGAAACTTATTTAAATAGGATCAAAGAGGATCGAGTATTATAGAGAGTTACTGTCAAAGTAAAATGTGTAATCACAGTGCATAGACTGCCATCTCTCGACACAAGCTTAAAACTTTTGAACCTCAGTTTTGACAATTTGGACCATATTCTTAGCTTGATATGCGTAAATGTCAAATATTAATAGTAGCGCCATCTAGCCGAGAGTTCCCCACTTTTTTCTTAGACCTTAGCCATCTATACTATACGGAGTTACATATGTCTTTGATAGGATGTAGGTACAACCGTTTCATTTCATATTATAGGATCAATACTGAAATCGCGAAAAAAAAATTTTGCTCCGATCCTTTTTAATCCCCGACGCAAAAACGAAGGGATGTTATAAGTTTGACGTGTCTGTCTGTTTGTCTGTCTGTCTGTTTGTCTGTCTGTAAGTGTGTGTGTCTGTCTGTGGCATCGCAGCTTCTCAACGGATGAACCGATTTAGATTTAGTTTTTTCTGTCTGAAAGCAGAGTTAGTGTAACATGTAGCCATGTTTCATGAAAATCGGTCTACTATGTCGCAACCTGATATATCGCCCCTGTAGCAGAACTTGCCTTGTCGCGCGCGAGTCCATACTTGAAGTCGCGCTTGATGTACTATCAGCTGCAAAAGTGAATGAAGAAATTATGAATGAATTCATTGATAAATTCGCCATGCACTTTGCAGCTGGTAGTACCTATGGGCTCGCGCGCGACAAGGCAAGTTGTGCTAGAGGGGCTGATGGCTGTAGTATGCGCGGCTGCCGTGAGTCACAGAACGAGACATGATTACATAAGCGCGCGAGGTGGCTTGATTGCATCAATTGACATCACATGCCGCCGTGGGAACGGTAGGACTATAGCTATACTTCGGGCGCTTTCGGGTATCCTCGGCTAAGGTATGTATACCTACGTATGAGACAATGTGTAGGAAGTAAAGGTAACTAGGACCGAAGAGGATCGAGTACAGTATTACTGTCAAAGTAAAATGTGTAATTGTGTAGACACAGTGCCTCGACACAGGATTAAAACTTATGAACCTAAAGCGAGCGAAGCCGCAGGCAAAAGCTAGTGTTAGAAGTAGGGTTGCAAATAGAAAAAAAAAACAAATGTTTTTTTTTAAATTTTGAAAAAAAAAAAACATGAAAAAAAACCGAGAACCCTTGTTTTTTTTTTCTAAATATGGTTTTTTTTTCAGATGAACAAATAATTCGACAATAACGGTTTTTCGTGAGTTGTAACGTGCTTAAATAAAAATAACGTACATATTAATTCGATTAACATTCAGTATACAAACGTTTATTGGGAAATCCCCGATGCGACGTGCAACGCGGAGAGGTGGTGGTGTTGCCAACAGTAAATAGTGATAACTACTAAAACTAGTACCAACTCAGATTTCGTAAATGTTACTTTTATGAGACCAGAAATTAAAATTATTTGATTAAATGTGTTTAATAGTTACCATTAAGTCTAAAAAACCGTATAAAAGTATTAATTGCTTTGCAAATTTTGGGATTTCGTACTTTAGAAAAAAAACATGATCCAGAAAAAAAACTGTTTTTTTTCACGGTTTTTTTTTCATCTTTTTTTTCAAGTTAGGATAAAAACCGTTTTTTTGCAACCCTAGTTATAAGCATGTGCATCAAACTGTCAATAGTTAGGGTTTAATAGTTTTAATCCTGTGACGAGCGATTAGCGCTAGAATACAGAATTTTCCATGACTCTTTCCTGTCAAAGGGTTAATCCAAACAATTACTTCTAGACATAATAATAATATATGTTACTCCGTATCATCTCTTTTCTCTGCTCCGTAATAGACGGATAAAGTCTAAGAAAAAACGTACCTCAAAGCCCTAGAGAAAAAGATACGGTGGCCTAAACGGCGTTACACTTGGGGAACGCTCGGCTAGATGGCGCTAATATTAATATTTGACATTTTAACACATATCAAGCTATCAATATGGGCCAAATTGTCAAACTGTGGTTCAAAAGTTATAAGCATGTGTCGAGAGATGGCAGTCTATGCACTGTGATTACACGTTTTACTTTGACAGTAACTATCTATAATACTCGATCCTCCTTGTTAATACATACTATCAGTCCAAAGTAAATTATGTTAACTGCTTCTAACGCGATATAATGTTAATGACTAGAATGCTTTAAATCATTACCGTCACCCACACTAACCTCAATTCTAATTCACATCATATAGATTCCATATGCATTCGAATTAAAAAGTGACTTTCCACCGGGTAAAGGTACTATGTTACGATTTACGACAGACTACAATAAGGTACAAATTGTCATGAACTAAAAGCCTGACCAGAAATATACAAGGTGCTCGCGAGGAACCCGCATAACTTGAACCACACGTTTCTGAGGCAAAAAGAAAGAAAAAATGTTATATGAATTTTAAAATTTTTCGCCAAAATTTTTTTTTGTTTTTTTTTTTTACTTTTTTGGACGTATTTTCACATTAAATTTTTTTTTATCCATAACGTTGGTAATTAAAATGAGTTCCTTCATTTATTTTTCTAAAAACCAAATTATTTGGAAGTTTTTCTTGTCACATTTTGACATCTATCAATGACTACTGTGAGACTATGCTCCACAATTGCGCATTCTACTGAGTAACAATACGGAAATGTTTTTTTTAAATTGGCAATAACTCTGAAACTAGACGAAATCTAGAAAAGTTTATATGACATTTTAGTCTTAAAATGTGACCAAGAATATGCCGTTAAAGTTATATGGGTTCCTCGCGAGCACCTTGTATAACTATTGTCAAGAGGGCGCTGTTATTAGTATTGTATGAAGATAACCTAACCACAAAATTAAAATTTTAATAAACCCCCGACTGCGACATAGTGGAGTGGACCGATTTTCATGAAACATGGCTAAGAAGTAAGAACACTCGCAAGTAACTCAGCTTTCAAACAAAAAAAAAAACTAAATGTTAATCGATTCATCCGTTCAGGAGCTACGACGCCACAGACAGGCACACACACAGACAGACACGTCAAACGTATAACACCCCGTCGTTTTTGCGGCGGAGGTTAAAAATAGTTCTAATGTAATTCCACAACATGGCACGTAGATATATTTCTGGTTAGGTTTTACCAATTTACCTAGTTCACAATCACAAAAAGCTTTTCAATTGTTTCAAATCAGCCGGTTTCCTCGAGCTATGTGAATTTATATGACAAACAAGTTAATATATTAACCTATTGTTTATATTATTACAAGGAAGACGAGGTAATTATGTGCATATATAGTGTTGTTTACGTACTTACCTGTAAGTTGTTCACATGCGTGATTGCCATTGGATTTGAGACAGTATTATTTATAAAAAAAAACTATCCACAGTTCCACACTAGTTATCCGAATAAATATTCTCGAATCACAAATTATACAAAATCGATACCTATTTATAAATTTTATAATACACGTTATTTATGTATGCGTTATGTAGTCACCTAATATTAACGTGATTCTCGTGAATAAGTACATTTATGGGTCCACTGAGCAACTTTTGGTATGGGTACAACGTCGAATTCACGAAAAAAAATGTCTGCAAGGCTCACATGATATAACGAGATAATCATGACTACGTCATGAATACGCGACACAGACTACCCGTCCTTATGTCATTACAAGTACATAACAACATATTATGTGTTATATCTATGACGGAGCGAGACGAGATACTGTCACGCCAATCATGTGCTAGGGCTGGTTTACAGGATTTTTTAGTGACTTCGGGGTTGTCCAGCAGTAAAACCTGGTTAGTATGCACCTTGCCAATTTTTACCGATGGCTAAACTAAAATATCAGATTTTTAAAATTAAAATTGCGTAACTAAATAACGTACGAATTTTCACATAAAAGCGTATTTCCAACACAAACATGATCCGCAAATATATTTCCGTACTAATCACCGATTACTAAACAATAGCCTAATAAACGATTTCTGTATCACCTTATCAATTCCAAAAGGTTGTATCAACCTATAAATTTTAATAGAAAAATGTCATTTTCGTCGCGCAGTCACTTCTATTGTCCTGGTTACACTTCGAAAACATGTATACGAAATTGAACTATACTGTATGGTGATATAACGTTGTGTGTGTAGATATTAATGAAGGTGTACGGTAGATAGTATGGTCATTTGTTGGTTAATGGTTTTTTGATTAGATACGTCGGGTATGCGGGGCACAGGGCCTGCTGTTAACGATATGGGTGGCTAAAATACTAGGTTGTGCCCGCGACTTCGGCCGCGGAAATGTTAGGCGGGCTAGCAATGCTAGCATGGCTTACGGTCTCCCGCGCGAGTCTATACGTCTAGCGCGACATGAAATTATGGACTCGCGCGCGAGACTGCAAGTTGTGCTACCGCCAGCAGTGTTTCAGTTGTCACTAGGGATGTACCGACTAGTGATTTGGCCGACTAGGCCGACTACCGACTAGTCGGCGCTTGGGCGGCCGATTAGTCGGCCGACTAGTCGGCTAGTCGGCCAGAACATAATTATCGACTTATTTCACCAGAATTTTTGAAATGTAATTTTTTGGGTTCTATCGCGCTTTTCATATTTTGTTCAGGCTTAAATGTCTATGATAATAGTTATACACATTTTCCATTTTTTAGCTTAAAATAGATAGTGGTCCTGCCTATAAAACCGATAGTCTTAGGTAGGTCATTAATTACTGTGATGATTACAGATAATATTTGTTCTTTTGACTAACAAAGGCATAACGAATACGTACATAATACGACCATAAATCATCCGATAATTTACTAATGTACTATTTTCCTATCATTTATCAAGTGCCGACTAATCGGCCTTTTTTGCCGACTAGTCGCCGACTAATCGCCGACTACAAATGTGGCCGGATAGTCGGCTTTCCCGACTAGTCGGCGACTAGTCGGTACATCCCTAGTTGTCACTGCTATATGATTTACGCGTTAACGTCTACGTGGGCTGACCCTTCTGCTACGAAAAATAACAAGAAGATAGATAGATTGTTTAAACAATAAGTATTGCCATAAGGCACTAGTCCCACCGCGAGCTAGTAAGCTATGAGCTATCGGATATAAAAACGAACAAAAGATAAGCACTCCCGTGTAAATAAAAGAGACACGGCGATATTGATAGCTCACCGCTGGGCGAGTAACTATAAACATCGCCGTGTCTCTTTTATTTACGCGGGAGTGATTATCTTTTGTTCGTTTTTATAGCCGATAGCTCATAGCTTACTAGCTCGCGGTGGGACCAGTGCCTAAGTGTAAAGTTAAAAGCAATTCCAAATATAAAACTGACATAACTATAGGGACCATATGACAATAATAGCGATATTTTAGTCCCATTTTACCTACTTTAAACAAAGGGTGAATACTGAACTCAACATAAACGGGCTCGTTATCAACATTACTCCGGAATGCTGATCCCAGCTGAGTCTGTCATTGTTTTACGATGAGTCAGACCGTGCAGTTAAGGGGACGTAGGTTCAGTGTTTTTGCAAAACAAAAACCGTGGCGCTTCAGCCGGCGTATTATGATTCCAATTTTATCACTTATCCACGTGGATAAAGCATCCGTCACGCTTTGGCAAGTATGTCAGTGTAAGAGTGACAGTTGCCTTATCCACGTGGACAAGTGATAAAATTGGAAGCATGATACGACGGCTGATTGCAATATGGTTGCGAGAAAAAAAATTGAAAATCTTGAAGCCATGGTATACCTACTTTAATAATAGATTCAGAGAGAGGTTTTGCAAAAATTACGGCATTTTAGATTACAATATGGTTGTCAAAAATGTTTTTGGCTATCTTGAAGCCACGGTTGCTAATTCATTAATTAATAGGAAGTTTGAAGTCTTTTATTAGTTTTAGGGATTCTATTTCTGATTTCTGTCTATATTAAAATTATAGTTCTAAAACGCACTTTTAAGTTAGTAACAATATTTGCACATGAATTTAAATAAAATTGTACCTACTTTAAAAATATGAATAAACTCAATAAACCCTGATTTATATTTCCGATTTCCGTGTTATACAATATTTAATAGACCTCTTGGATAAAAATGTTTTTTAGCAAAATTAAAGAACACTATTTCTACGACCTTCAGGCACTTGAGTGTGAACCTGAACCCACGGGTCCTTAACCATACACATGATACGCGACACTTTGCACACTAAACAGTCCTCGTATTATGAATCGTTGATGAGCGCGTGAGGTCGTCACTTAATATGGTAGTAGGAATATCTGAGTAAGTATTAAAATTAACACTGAAATAAATAAACCTACGCAAACGATGAAATAAAACTATGGAAACGGATTATATCGAGTATAATGAATTTACCATTCATCCCCACGTGTCACCCGTTGACCACTAATGCTGTCAAGTGTTCGAAACGTCGGGTCGGGATGAATTGTAAATTCATTATACTCGATATAATCCGTTTCCATAGTTTTATTTCATGAGTAGCTATCGCGGTAACCGAAGACAATACTAAGGAAATAAATGTCATTTTCAATCCCCGACGCAAAAATAGAGTGTGTCTGTCTGTGGCACCGTAGCACCTAAACGGGTGAACCGATTTGGATGCGGTTTCTTTTATTTCAAAGAGGGTTTTCTAGCGATGATTCTTAGATCTGTTCTACCAAAATCGGTCCAGACATTTTCTAATTTTTGATGTCGGTTTTTTTTATTGTATTGAAGCTCTATGAATAGTTGAATACCTAGAGGACTTTACAGAAAGCTAGTGTTTTGTGGTATATCATCGCATCTGAAGCCAATCCAACGAAAGAACACAGACATTGCAAACACAATAGAAGGCATTCACTACGTTATCACGTTTCTAAAGAATTCGTGGAATTTCTTATCTCTGTTGCTCTTAAATATTTCACTCCTGCAGTATCGTATCATGTTCGTGTTCTTGTCATATCATGCGTCACTTTCGCACTTACATACTTGTTAGAACGTAACAGACATAGTGACAAATTATAGACAGCCGGGCATGGTGTTAGTATCTCGACTGAGCGATAAACTGTTCCACTCTAATTAGTACGGTTAGAAAAGGACGGGTATATTTTTTAGGCGAGATACTCGGGATCATCATGTGCTTCTTGCATTGCTGTGCTACTTGATAACACTATAAAAAGTCATTGTAGGTACACTCAACCAATTTGAATACTAGACCACTGTAGAACCTTATCACATGCAGTAAAGGTCGAAGTGGCAGTAAAGGTGTGAATAAGAGAGTGGAAGTGTTTTCACATTATCCGATCCGATATCGGATGTCGGAAGGATTTCTATTGAAAATTAAAGACGCCTGTGTGAATAAGCGACATCCGATATCGGATCTAAGTGGCACTAAGGTGGGTTAACTTAAGAGTAACATACATATAGTTATTTTTACTCGGAGTAAGAGTCAAAGTATGAGGATTTAAGACGCTACAGGAGACAAAATGCTAAAAAATCATTCAATCATTCTCTATCTTCAAAAACCAGGGAGGAAATAGTCGAGAGCGTTTGTATGGAGAATTGACCCCTCCTGTATCGTCTTAAGTGTTAATTTGGGGTGTACTTTCTGTACTATGTTAGTGTCAAACAACGGCCTGCCTCGCCTCATAGTAAGCACTCACCATAGCCTAAAGACGACAAACGACAAACCCACAGGTGTTGCCTACCCTATCCGCTCCCATTTTTAAAGAGTTAAAGCTCTGGTAACCTTTTAGGGCCACTTGCACCAATGATTAAAAATGGAGGGTTAACCCACCATTTTATATGGAATCTGACAGATGACAGCCCACTAACCCTGAGTTACGTGGTTGGTGCAAAAGGGCCTTACCTACATAAAAGGTGCCCGAGACTAATCTATAATAGCAGACTGTTTACGCATTAACCTTTCGCAATTGGGTAAGTTCATTGACCCGCAATCAATCGACCTATATCGGTGGGCGGTTCAGATATAAATATACCTTATGAGTAGCTATGCGAACACCGAAGAACGGGCATTAAAGGGAAAATACACTGAATGTCTCAACTATCCTGCTCTGTATGACTTCTTGTGCACAGCACAACCTATGTGCTTTCTGAAACTACAAAATTATATAAATTTGCTCATAGATAAGCGTGAAAGGTAAAGTAGCTGACAGATACATCTGCACTTTTTTTATTATTATTATAAATTTGCTTACTCTTGGCCGCAGACTAGCCAAAGGCAAAGACGTGGTCTACGATAAATTGAGCTCGCCCAGAAGATGCCTGTTCACCCTAGATTTGAAGTTCACTTTGTCCACCATTGTGTGGAAGCACCATAGTGTTTGTTATAAATGACTAATGAGTCAGGACAGGACTAACGGTAGAAACAATAAAGATGTGTAAAGTAGTGCAAAATAATACGAATCACAATTATACGGTGCCAAAAACTGACAAAACAAAGTGCAACGGGCAACCACTTTTTATAGGAATCATAGGTTTTTGTAAAATAAATCAGTTACCAGGCCCCGTACAAATGTAGTCTGGCTCTGTCGCGCCAATACGCAAGCGCGATAGAGATAGATAGCTACGAAAGAGATATCGTGAGCGTTTGTGCATTCGGCTACGCACACAGACTTTTATTTACTTGTATTCCGCCTTAGAAACTTTTGG
This sequence comes from Leguminivora glycinivorella, assembly GCF_023078275.1. Taxonomy (NCBI): domain Eukaryota; kingdom Metazoa; phylum Arthropoda; class Insecta; order Lepidoptera; family Tortricidae; genus Leguminivora; species Leguminivora glycinivorella. The sequence continues at coordinate 6,925,617 of NC_062998.1, read as the reverse complement.
TCAACATTAAAAATAACCAACCCTTATTATCATAACGAAAAATTCACAGACCCGAGAAATTACGCCAAAACCCAGTGACCTTTAAACAATTTACAATACACTGCCATCTTTCATTGAAGATTTAAGGGACACGTGTTCGGTCCCCCGTGTGACATAGATGTACACTGTACAGTTAGCAACAAAACTAGAGGACCAAACATCGCTGTGGTTTTACCATTCAGCAAAGACATATGTAACTCCGTAGAGACGGATAAAGTCTAAGAAAAAAACGTACCTCAAAGCCCTAAGAGAAAAAGGTACGGTGGCCTAGACGGCGTTACACCTTTGGGGAACGTTCGGCTAGATGGCGCTAATATTAATATTTGACATTTTTACATTCAACACATGTCAAGCTAACAATATGGGCCAAATTGTCAAAACTGAGGTTCAAAAGTTTTAAGCTTGTATCGAGAGATGGCAGACTATGCATTGTGATTACACATTTTACTTTGACAGTAACTCTCTATAATACTCGATCCTCTTTGCCATTCAGTAACCGCTAAAGAAGAAGAGACGTGTATCTATTTTAAAATATAAATTACGACGCTACTAATAATGTAACTAAGATGTTTTGCTACACCCTTTCCAGGGTCCATTATTATATCTACCCATACCAAATGCGTCATTATACCCTTTTTACTACGTGCACGACTGGCGCTGCTCTCATATTGTAGGCTTTTCCATATTAAATTGTATGGTGTGAAGTTAGTTCTAACGGCCGCCGCTAGCAATAAAGTTGGACGTGTTCATAAGATGACGTATATTTATGGCAATCAGCGCCACTCTGTCACGCACGTTGCCAATACCCAGCGGACTAACTTAAGAAAGAAGATATGAGGGAACAGATGAACAATTGAACATACCCGTCAAAATCATAACCCCTCTTTTGCGTTGCCGTAGTCGGGTCAATAGACTATGACACTTTTGATCACGAACTGTACAAAATCTACATTTAGAACAGTTATTCAGTACGTCAGACACTTTTTATGCGTTGTTGCTGCTGACTGTATTTTTTTCGTGTCCCCCCGGTACTCATTTAGACTACCCTCGGCAAATGGACCCTTTTGTGTAGGGGATGTCGGTCGTGTTATTTTCTCTGAACATGTCTTTGTGGTTAGTGGCGGTATTTTGTAAAAATTGGATTTGTTTACTTTTTAATGCAAGAATACTGCTGTTTTTGTATAATTAATACTGGAAGAGATCCCTAAAATAATTTAGGATGATTTTGATTAACGTTACCCTTAATATGTAGTTAGAAGTAGTTTACAGTATTCATGTTTAGTTATTTTTTATTTTATTGGTATTTAGGACAACAACAGCCGTAAATTGTACAACTTACATACTCGTATAAGAGTGCATACTAATATTATAAATGGGAAAATGTGTGTCAGTTTGTTTGTCCGTCATTCACGGCAAAACGGAGCGACGAATTGACGTGATTTTTTAAGTTTAGATAGTTGAAGGGATGGAAAGTGACATAGGCTACTTTTTGTCTCTTTCTAACGCGTGCGAAGCATAGTTTTAGCATTTATTGCATAGTTTTAGGCCAATAACAGTTATCTGATTCTGTTGATTGAAATGTAGGTAGGTGTGTTTTATATCAACTTTAAAAAACTGTATGCTTGTTTTGAGGCGGAGTAATACTTAAATTAATATAATGATTTGATACATACATTGTACAGTATAACTTCTAGAATGTGCCCATTGTAACTAAAAGGAAAATTAAGTACGTCAAATGACTAACAACGCGGCAATGACTATTTACAAACTACAAAGTAGGTATGTTTATTTACTACGAGTAAATAATATACCTAAAACAATACCTTACTTAACAGTATGTCGCGAGCGTAGACCTGATTTAAGTAAATAGGTACAGTTTTTTCGTACTCTAAAAGAGTACACGTTACGACTGTATAATCCTATATATAATCGCTTGACATGCCTCCAGCGGTTTTTTAGAGTGGTTCGTTAACCAATGTGCTGTTTTATTAGTTTTTCACTGGTCATGTTAGTAAATTAACTCGTTATGTATCGCTAAATGTGTGACGTATAATTGCAACTAGATACAGTAGGAGGTATTTAGGTCCTAGGAACATCGCTATCTCGGGTGTAGGGCTGTGAGATAATGTGTCCTACATACACGTTTAGGCAAAACGCAGACACCTATATTTAGTGGGTAGATATTAGATAATTACATGTATATTTAGATGAGGTGGGTGTATTTTTACAACCACTGTCCGGCTCCGACATTATTAACGATTATTTTTATATGAAATTGTATATTATAGACTCAATATTATTATGAACAATAATTACAACAATAAATTGCTCTGGTAATTAGGTTAGATTAAGGTCATAATATATATGTAATGAACTATTCATAAGAGCTTGTAACTAGGCCTACATGAATAAAGATATTTTGAATTGAATTGACTACTATTTCACGCTGAATTTGATATCGGGTAAATAGGACAAGAAAGTTTTGGGCAGTCGTGTCGAAATTGATCAGTGGTCGCCGTGAACCGCGGCCCGACGTGACACCGCGCGTGTATGCGCTTTCCCCGGCCTTATTGAAAATTGCGCGAACCGGCGGCGCGGGGGCGGCATCGATCGCGCTGTTTGTAAACATTGCGGCACCGGCCTTCGGCAGACAGGTTATGATTACATTGTCAAGTTAGTTGTGTGGCTCACCTGTATGGTCTGTGCGCTCTCCTTGTCGAGCAGGAACTCCATGGACTTGTGGGGGCGCGGCGCGCGCTGGTCGGGCGGGGCCAGCGCCAGAAGCGAGCGCGCGTGCAGCACCGTGCGCTGCGTGTCGACGTCCGTCTCCAGCACGCCTGGAGCGGGCGGCGGGCGCGCCCGAGGAGGCTTGTGCGCCACGCCGCCCGCCGGGGGTCCCGCCGCGCGAGACACCTCCTCCTTCAACGGGATACGGACATATTGCGGCCCGGCCGCCGCGCGCGGTCCCTGCCCCGCGTCTGCCGGGCTCGGAGCGCCCCGCCCGTTCGCGCCTGCGCGAGCCTTCTTCTCCTTGCGTCCCGAGAAACGGAAGTTCGCGAAGCGGGATAAGAAGCCCGCTATGCGGCTGCGCGGAGCGCGCGCGCCCGCGTCCGTCATCGCAGCGCAGCGGTCTGAGAGCGGCGCGCGCGGCGCCTCGTCCCCCACCACTATCACCTCCGCGTCCGCCGCGTCGTCGCTCGCGCTCGTAGACGACACGCTCGCGCTTGTGGACGAGGCGCTCGCCTCACGCCAGCTGACTTCCGCGACCACCGGCGAAAACGTCACGCCTTTGGATCCGGCGGAAATGGATCGCGCGGGTGGCGCGGCCGGCGCCGGCGCCACTAACTGTAGCGAGGCGCGCAGTTCTTCGGGTGTTTCTCTCGGTGCTTCGCGCGCGCGCAGCTCCGGCGTCGAGCGCACCCGCGCGTCGCCAGAGCGCAGCGGCGTCGACGAGAATGCTGGCGCGCGCGGTGACGGCGACCGCGGCGGGGATGGCTCCATCCGTCGCCTCAATTCATCCAATACGTCATCCCACGCGCCCCACGAATCCCGGAGCCTCTTCGCTGTCAGCACTGACAGTTCCCGGTCGTAGTTGCCCGTATCTTCGAGGGCGCGTTTTGCGGCCTCATCTAGTCTCCGTGCGGTGGCTTCCATCTCGCGCGCGAACGCGATCTCGGATTCCGTGGTATCATCACTGGCGGCGCTGGGTTCTCGCGCGGGAGGAGATGGTTGTCTCGCTATGTAGACGGGGGGTGGCGGCGGAGGGTGCACGCGCGGCGGCGGCGGCGGCGGGGGCAGGCGCGGGCGGCGCGGGCCGCCGCGGTAGTCGAGCGCGGTGAGGTCGGCCACGCTGACGGTGAGGCTCTCGGTCACCTCGAAGGTTTGCCGGAAGCGCGCGCGGTGCGCGGCGGCGTGCCGGCGCGGCTCGGCGCACACGTCAAGCTCGGCGGGCAGGGAGAGGGCGCGCGCGGCACGGGGCGGCCGCCGCTCCGCACTGGGCGAGGCGAGGTTGGGCGCGGACCCGGCAGCGCCCGGCGCTATTTCGGGCTGCCGGCGCAGCGGGGGCGGCCGCCGAGCGCGCTCGCTGTACCCGCTGTCTTCACTTAAGTTCTCGGCGGAGAGATGCGGCCGCGGCGCGGGTGGTAGGTGGGCAGGTGGTGGCGAAGCGACCGGAGACTCTAGGGAGTCCGGGGACAGGCTGGGCGAGGCCGGCGCCGCGCAGGAGCGCTCCAAAGACTCGAACTGGGCGAGGCTGGAGGAGCGGGACAGCGAGCCGGTGCTGGTGGGCGAGGAGGCTCGCTCGCGCCGCCGCCGCTTCGCCGGACAGGCCCACTCGCGCTCCGATTCGCTGTCGCACTCTGACCCTACAACAAAGCACCATTAACACAATACCGCAACTGATAGCGAGCAAGGATATATAAGAGCGATTCACAGTCCATCAATATCGTAGGTACTTTGCCACTGTCCACAATTTCTGAACAACACAAAACGTCACAAACTTTACAGAGTAAGTGTACTGTGCAACAGTTTTCTAACACGTCGCCACGGCCAGAGACCGGCAATGACAATGACGCGAGCGCGTCTATGAAATTTTGGAAACAATCCAACTAATGCAGAATTGGGAAACGCATGACAGTTGCCAAATCGCTAAAGCAACGTCTCATACTTTGTCTCCACAGTACCGTTTTATTACTGTCAAGATTTTGTGCACATGTGTGAGCTTGCAAACGCGTGGTTATTTTTGAATCCAGTGAAGTCAAAATATTGCATCTGTTATTTCAACACAGTCGCGCCATCTAGGAATCCTTAGTAGAACTAAGCCGGCCGCGTTCTCTCTTTGACGTTTATAAACAGTGCAGCTACCGCCCGCAAGATGGCGTTAAAAACAATAAACTTACCAGCATTTCCCCGTACGTGTATGACTGAATCAGCGTCCGAATCGGAAAGCCATGTCGCTGCAGATGATCGCTCGGAACGGAGGTCATCGCTCGTCTCTTCTACTATTGTTTCGAGGTACAGTGCGTGGTTGCTGCCATTGTCGCCTGTGAACAATGCAGTCATTAGTACTGCTACTCGCCGGTAGATGGCGCTAATATATACAGAATTTATTTACTTTACGTTAAAACTGACTACGAAGTTTAGTGATATTATTGTGTGTAATTTAATTCGCTAATAATTATTCGCAACGTACACACAAAATACACACAATAGAGGCAACACAACTAGAGATATATTATGTACAATAGTTCATGCATAATAACTCGCAATGCTGAACAATGAGGTTCATTTTCATATAAAATGGCGGGCGCCGTGGCGTACAATACAATGGTGCTTTCTCTTATTATTTCATTAGATGACGCAACGATGCACCGCCGGGTCGTGAACGAAAAATGTGAGAGGTCTCACAACCAGCTTCTTTGGTGCTTTAGATTTTGCAACTCTTTAATCTTTATGATTATGTTATGTTATGTTGATTACGTTTAAAAATTAACCAAGCCATAAACCAGAGAGGAATGTGAGTGAAACTTTTTATTACTTATTTTTGTATGGACCCATGTAACTCAGCAGTATACTCCGAGCGAAGATATAAGATTTTAAATGTGGATATCAAGATAGTTTACATGTGCGATAAGCCTGCTGTGTTTTCCAAAAAGTCGCTAATATTTACGCGTCCATACGCATAAGTATAATAATGTAACATATAAAGAAAACGGCAGATAGATAATGAACATTTATGGTTCATAGTACATTTTAGAATGTTTAAGTTTGTGAAAGATCTTTGTACAGCTGTAGCGTGACCTTGTATGAGTCACAGAACTCTAGAGATAGCTGTTTCGTTATCACTGTTATCAGTGAAGGTAATGTCAATGAGAGGAAAAAGTACGGAGATTAGTTACGCTTACGCCATTGAAGGAATGATGCAAAAAAAGTTTTGCTAAGTTAGCGGATAGATGGCGCTGCTCGATGCTATACGTTTTGTTAAAAAACTTTTAGTTCTTCTGATATAACAGTTATAGCATAATATAAATGATCTACATTCAGCATGATAAAGTAGTTCAACTATAAGTTATAAATAAGAGAGAATAATGAATAAATAAGAGAATAATTAATAATAATAATAAATTTATTTTTTATGTGTAATAGTAATAAATCCTTGTTCGCTGGAAAAATATTATAACTACTACGCCTTACATATAGATAAATACGCCAAGTATCAAGATTTTGTAACATACTTCAACATGTAGGTAATGTTTGAAAAGACAACCAGGGTATAAAACATTAGGAAAGAGTCGACTGCTTACGTTTTATGGATATAAACATTAATTTTAGCAACTCAAGCTCATATTCACATTTGAAATTGTTTGAATGCAAGATTGGTTTGGACGGCCTTAGCGAATCGTGCGCATACCGGCAATGAACCCGTCGCGCCTGTCACTGCCGCGACCACCGGCCCTATTCGAATGCACACTACAACAAAATTGTATTTGAATATTGTTTAAGTGCAGTAGGATCGGAAACTATTTTTAAAAAGCCGCCTTCATCACAATACCGCTGACTGGCAAATTAGATTTGCAATCTTGAGATGCTCGAGGGTCTATAGGGCTTTCAAATGTTGTTTGACTTTCACTCGGTTATAAAATCATGAACAAGAGTTACGAATTTCTTATGTTTACCTATCATACTTATGACATTTTTCAGTACCATATTCAATTGTTAAAATTCGTTTAAACAGTTATTAAAAAGAAGCTGATTTGACTTAAAGTAATTAAAGGAGCTTATAGTTATCATTCTTCTAGCCTAGCTATATACCTACTGACCTATACAGAGGAGGACGAAATGCATGATATGATGATATCAGTTGGATATCATTCTCATAAATATCAATGCACGTCAGAATTGGCCTACACTTTAATGGTAGTATCTGCACGCTAAAGCAATTAGGTATCCGGTTTATATGGCATTAGGAAATAGTTGATTGATCTTTGTGCCCGAAATTGGGTATCGTTCTTATAGATTTAAAATAACACTGCATTTTTACTAGATTTCACTAGCCCCTAAGCAACGAGGATCGAATATATAGAGAATTACTGTCAAAGTAGAATGTGTAGTCACAGTACATAGGCTGCCATCTCTCGACACAAGATTATAACTTTTGATCCTCGTTTTACGATTTAAACGATTTATTTGTTTGTAAACATAGGTAACAATGTTGGTACAAAATTCAGTCAGAGCGCTATGCTTCGCCGATAGGCATACAAAGTACAATTTTGAAATTGGGTATACACATACCAATTACATTAAATTTCTATATATTAACATGCAAACATTAAAAAAGACAAACAACTAAAAAGAAAATGGTTGAAATACATTAAAAATTATTACATTAAAATCCAAATTCACATTTATATGTGTGAAAATTGACAATGATTAATATTAGCGCCATCTAGCCGAGATTCAACCAAAGGTCATCTAGTCTAGAGGATTATGATATGATGCATTACGCTATTATTTCTTAGATTTTATCTGCCTAAAGCCTTTCTCTGCCTTTACTTTATCTGACAGGAACATACGAAGGTTTCATTTTAATAATAATCGTTATAAACTCATACAAGACAACATAAACCATCAAATAGGCAACAGCAAATAGAAAGTATAAATAAACTCAAGTAAATAGGTACCTATGTCTTATCTTAGAGATTAAAGATTACCTCGGACTGGGACCGATTTGTTCCGATTAACTATCGACTTTCGAGACTTTCTAGCGTTAGCTGCTCTTTTAAGACTAAAATACATTAAACTTACATCGACGTAATTATTATAGTTATAGTTATTTAATCCGTGAGTCTGAATAACCCGAAAGATAGAGAGAGAGAGAAACAAGCCAAAAAATGTTAATTGACTTTTTTCTTAATGTATTTTCACATAAAAAGTAAATGTTATTCATAAAAGTGGCACTCAGTACATAAAATTAATTTTAACTTTTTTTTTAAATATACTTAATCTTTTTTATATCATTTTACTTCTCACATTTGGACATCTATCAATGACGATAGTGAGACTATTCTCCATAATGGCATCAACGCCGTTAAAAAGGCTTTTTGTACTGAGTAACAATAAGAAAATATCACTTTTATCAATTGGCTCTGAAACTAGGCGATATCCAGAAAAGTTTATATGACATTGCAGTCTCTAAATGGGGTCAGGAACTTTCGATCCTACTAAGTGAAAAAAAGCGTCCCAATTTTATTTTTTCCACTTCGTTACCATTTTTCAAACACTTAGTACAGCGGTTACAAAGTGGAAAGCATGCGAAATAATATAAAATATTGGGGCCATTGTTTTGCCTCTTGTTTTTGTCCTAGATCGAAAGGGCTCGTGATTCTGAGTAGAAACACATAAAATTTACCTACCTTAGCCCATATGTGCACAACACTTATAATTTTTCCCCTATTTTTTGAGGTGAAAACCTCATTCTCCTACTTATTTTAATGAGTAATAGTGGCGTGTTTTCAGCAGTGGGTCAAAAACGAAAATGGGCATAAATGGGTTAGAAAATTTTTTTTTGGTTATTATTCTCGCGAAAGTGGTCAGAAATAATAGTAATAGAAAGTAGACAATAATAGGGGCGCCGACGACAATGTAAATTGCTTTGCATGTGGCAACTATTTTGACACTTCTGTAATGGGTAAAGTAAGTGTAGCAATGATAAAAAAAAAGAATAATTCCATGTCCACTCTCTTTTGCCACGCTGTAATTGCTAGTAGTTAGACCAAAGCCCACTCTTGTAGTCTTGACAACTGTTCGCAGATGAAATTGAACTTTCAACATTAGGTATGTGCAACTACAATAAAATTAGCCATTTCATCAAACCGCGAGCACCGTTTTTGTCAGCGCGTGTCGCTATCCGTGACAGGACCGGCCAGTGTCTGTTGAGCCCCCATACCCAACTGTATGCAGTTGTGTAGAGCTTAAGTTACAGAAGTCTGTGGCCAATGGTTACAGTTTAGAAACACTAATGAATGTCTGGCGACACTTTGTTTATTGAGAATAAAAAAAAAAGTTTAATATCAATAAATGTGTTATGAAATTATCTAAGATAATAGACTCAATCAATGCCAATTTTATAAAGACAAAGATAATTCGGTCTCCTAGCGAAGAGTCTCGACCAACATCTTAAGAGACTCTCGCTAGGTGGCTGGATTAAGGGCCATATGCAGAAGGCTGTGATCTTGGACACGGCGGATAGTATAGTATGAATTTTCTGAGATGAACTTTTCGCTTTAGCCGTAATCTGTTAAACAAAGGCCTTTGTTTCTATTATTCCCGGCGGCTAGCTCCCGTTTCCACAGCACGTGCTAAAGTCTCAGTGTAGTTAAAAAACAACTATCATGAAAGCAATAAGGTTCAAATTTATTAAACAGTTTGCAGTATGCAGGTAACTTTTTTTGAAGATGATAAAACGTGTTATCTCCGAAAGGTCTTTTTATGGATTTGAACCTTATTACTATCATGATAGTTGCTTTTTAACTACACTGAGAAGCATACAGTGATAGCACGTGCCGTTTAAACGGGAGCTAGCCGCCGTGAATAATAGAAACAAAGGCCTTTGTTTAACAGATTACGGCTAAAGCGAAAAGTTCATCCCAGAAAATTCACACTATACGACGGTTCCTCTCTCTGCAGCCCTAACCACCGGCAGCTTGGCCCTGCCCCGTTGCTGACGGCACCCTAGGTTAGGTTTTTTTATAATGTGTTTATATATATTGTATTCTTTTGTAGGTGGTTTTGTATTTTACTTTTACGAGTATAATTATATTATAAAAAGCCTAACTTAAGAAGAAAAATAAATAAGATAATTTATTTTTCAAGTAGGCATATTACAATCATATAATGCGCATATGAACGTCAAATAAAGCTACGCCGGCTCTCCTTTCACCTCAGCGTCGATAAAATGTCAGTCCTCCCACAGTTGGAGGAGGGTATCCACTATGGGACAATCAAGAAAATCGAGTATAAGTTTTTGCACATAGATTATTACTATAACAATTAAGGAACAGTCGATGCGGTATTTCTTGCAATTCAGCGAGGAATTGCTGCCAGCATCTTGGGCACTATGCCTCAGGCCCTCTTTAGACTTAGATTTTTAGTTTTCTTTTTAATTGCCTAGTATATGTATGGTATATATATATACTTACTAGTTTTTGCCCGCGGCTTCGCTCGCGTTAGAAAGAGACAAAAATGTCAGTATCCATCCCTTCAACTATTTCCACTTAAAAAATCACGTCAATTCGTCGCTCCGTTTTGCCGTGAAAGACGGACAAACAAACAGACACACACACTTTCCCATTTATAATATTAGTATGGATTGTATGGAATTTTTATTTAAGTGTAGTGTTATTAATAAATAAATAAATTTCAAAAAAAGGAACAGTCTAATAAATAGCTTTTTCCCCTCACTAGTTCGGAAACACGTGTTTTGTCCTTTAATACCAGCGGGTAAAAACGCATTTTATCCACTAGTGGGTAAAGTAATTTGACCTTGAATAAAATCAAATTAACTGTTTTAAAATTGATAAAAGTAGGTGAATCTAGTAAGTAGTAGTATTTACCACCTGTGGAACTACTGGAAGCAGTGATAAACGGATTCTATTCTCGAACCACTCGCTTTGCTCGTGGTTCAACTATAGAATCCTTTCACTTGCTCGTTTTTCAATTCCACACTCGGCGTTAAAATACAACTTTGCCCCCTTGTATAACAAATAACTATTATTGCCCTGACCACTAAACGTCGCTATTAAAGCAATAAGGTGAAATACCCCATAATGGACGGTGATGCCATTATGGACAGAAAAACACAAATCCTTAAAAATAAGTATCTAAAATTAGTTTCTAAAAACTGACGGCTATGTACCATAAACTAGAGTTGTAGAGCTGTTTCATTTTGAAGTTTCAATTAATTCGGTTATTTCTGAAGGATTTGGCAACAAGATAAAATTCATCAGTTTACTGAAAAAAATATCAAGACGAATTCTTAGTAATGTTGCTAAGAGAGTTGAGTTCATGTATAAAATAATAAAAAAATAATACTCGGTGTAAACTTGAATGCGTTTTACTTACTGCATTAAGCATGAGATAAGGTATAAAACATACTAGTTTTTTGCTCCAAAGATATAAAGAAATGGCGTTATTTTGCGAGTATCCATTACTGGAACCGAAAAACTGCCTACCTCCTATGATGGACAAGGAACAATTTACAAAACCAAAATTTACAAGAAACAATCCTATGTTAAAATAACTCAAACTAATTGTATTTATTGTATATAAAATTGACTCATTGAGTATCAGTTGGCTTTCAAAGTAAAATTTTAAATTTATTTCACTGTCCATAATGGGGGATCCATTACTGGAGAACTGCCGTCCATAATTGGAGAAAAAACACCTAGTTTTAATTTGTTAAGTATGAAGAAACTAATAGGAGTATCCATTCTGCAACACGCTTGAAATGTAAAAGAAGGATAGGACATTCAAGATTTAACACGCCTAGCGGTAGAATTTTTACATTTATGAGTGAAATATCAAAAACAGTCGAAAATTTTTCTTAAACTGTCCATGATTGAGTCCGTTACCTTATACTAGATACACAAGTTTTTACAGTCTTATGGCACTCTTGATTATTTATACGACACTCAAGGAGATATGGACTCGGTATATGATCTTTTAATTAACCGTCGGTGTCGCTTTGTAAACACCGAGCGAGAAAATGCTATTAATTGCCTTCAATGGCAAACCGGGCCTCTATTATTATGTACAAGTTTTTAACGTTTTATAAATTTTATAATCAGTTAGTCAAGAAACGTAAACGTCTCGGAAAATGATATTCTGTATGGAAAAATGAACGACGCCGACAAACTTTATTGATTTTGGTTACTATAGCTAAATAGTTATTTGTTTTACAAGGGGCAAAGTTTAACCGTACGTACCAATATTAATACCCGAGCAAGCAAAAGATTACAATATTGAACCGCCAGCGTAGCGAGTGGTTCAAAAAGTGGAATCTTTGCGTTGCGAGGGTTTCAAGGCACGAAGGTTAAACAGACTTTGCTGCCGAGTGAAACACAACATTTTTCACCACACCAACACGAACAAAAAACTGACTATAAAACATCAAACTAAATCAAATCCATCAATTTATTCAATATTTATGATTCAAAATAATCATTTATAGGTCAATTCTACCAGCCAGTTCACGACATCAAGTTAAAATTAGTATGAAATTACTTTGCACTCATGTGGATAAAATGCAATTTTGCTATCTGTTTTCGAATAGCAAAGAGAGCGTTTACCAGTTGGTGTGGTGAAAAATTACATACCTGGGTACCTACTACCTACATTGTCCGTCATATCAAAGAGGATCGGGTTAGTAATAATATTAGATATCATTGAATGAACGATCATTGTTCCGATAGTCGTTTCAGCGAACGGTCTCATAGCGAAGAGTCTCGACCAACATCTTAAGAGACTCTCGCTAGGTGGCTGGATCAAGGGCCAGATGCAGAAGGCGGTGATCTTGGACACAGCGCGGATAGTCCGACGGTTCCTCTCTCTGCAGCCCTAACTACCGGCAGCTTGGGCCCTGCCCCGCTGCTGGCGGCACCCTAGGTTAGGTTTTTTATAATATGTTTATATGTTTTTATATTTTATTTTTATATACATATTGTAAAAAACCTAGTAGCCTAGAGAATGAAAATAAATACTGAGAATATATTATTTATAGAATTACTGTCAAAGTAAAATGTGTAGTCACAGTGCATAGACTGATAAGCTGCCATCTCTCAACACAGGATTAAAACTTTCAACTTCAATTTTGACAATTTGGCAAGATAATGTGTTAATATGTGGCAATATTAATATTAGCGCCATCTAGCCGAGATTGAAATGTAAATTACAACTACTCGTACCGTACGGGCTATTTAGTATCTGTGGAAGCGAAGCATCCGCCTATAACGTTTGCTGTCGCATTGTTAGGTTGCTTTTAACGCGTTGTTATAGGTACAGTCAACCAATTGGAACCCTAGGCCACTGTAGAACTATGTCATAGTGACGTTATAAATCAGATTATATGAAATCTCTTACTGCTTGTAATTTTGACATGGTTGTAGAGTGGCCTAGGGTTTCAATTGGTTGACTGTACGTAGGCTTTTTATATTTATTACATTTAATTGGTATTAAATTAAGCGCTGGTGGCCCAGCGGTAAGAGCGTGCGACTTTCAATCCGGAGGTCGCGGGTTCGAGCCCCGGTTCGTACCAATGAGTTTTTTGGAACTTATGTGCGAAACCGGACTAATTCCAATAAGGCCTAGTTACCCTTCAGGTTGGAAGGTCAGTGCAGTCGCTTTCGTAAAACTAGTTCCTATGCCAAATCGTGGGATTAGTTGTCAAAGCGGACCCCAGGCTCCGATGCGCCGCGGCGAATGCCGGGATAACGCAAGGAGGATGATGAATTGGTATTAAATTATATTTTTAATCAAATCCATTATAAGAATCATTTTTCGTCGCGAAACTCACGTCTATAATTTTTTGCTGTCTCATAAGACGTTTTTAATATTTTGTTGGATGGTACGAACAAGTTTCGCCCGCGCAGGGCAACGTTCGTTTAATTTCATTATTGATTTAATTAGATGAATTTAAATGTTGTTTTGGTCCCACGGCGCATACACATGCAAGTTGAACTTAGTGGTTTTATTTGTAGATTATTCAGTTAAAAGCGTGTTGTTGCAGTTTCATTGGAGTAGCTTTTGAAAACATAGATAGTAGAACTCTCAATGATAATGGTAGTCTGAGATGCGCTTCTTGGTAACTAAATTCTGAAATGTTCACATAGGAAAACTTCGGAAACTTTCCATACTTTGTATGGACAATTGTATGGATGGAAACTTTCCATTTCATAAATTATTTATCATTTATTAAATTCCCTTTATTTCTCGTGAAAGTTTCGTGAATTTTTCAACAAATTTAAGATATTTTTGGAAAGTTTCCGCAACTTGCACATCACTACCTACTACTAGTGACGTGCAAGATGCGGAAACTGTCCAAAATATCTTAAATTTCTTGAAAAATTCACGAAAAATAAAGGGAATATAAATTTATGAAATGGAAAGTTTCCATCCATACAATTGTCCATACAAAGTATGCAAAGTTTCCGAAGTTTTCCTATGTGACTATTTCAGAATTTTGAAATCTTTCCGTCGGCACATCAGTAGTAGTAGGTCTCCAACAGCAACTTTACGATATCGAGTTATTCTAAACGGGAAATCTCATGGTAGTGACTCTTGAGGGCAACGCTATTAGTTCCGCAGATACGAAATAAGTTTAAGGTAAAGTCCTCCGAAACGGAACCTTAAACAATTGTTAGAGCGTGAAAGTTAACGGTAGCGGCGCTTAGGGGGTTAGCCAACCATACAGCCTCCGTAAGATACGATCAAAGACATATAACTTGTCGAAAAATGTTTATTTTGTTTTTCAAGAATATAATTTTACTAGAGTTTACTTGCATTTAATTCGAAAATTGCGAAATGCGGCATACAAGCTTCCACCCAACGTTTTAGGGAAGTGGGAGGTCAGAAAGAGACAAAAATCACGTCTATACGGGCCCAATGGGCCTACATCTGCGACCAGGCCGCGCGCGGCTTGTCCTCTCTATAGAATTTTTTCCTCTGAGTATGTACCTATCCCACATCCTATAAGCTCTTATAGCAGTTATAGCCTAACTATAAAATAATTCTAGTTCAATTTCATGAAAAACGACGTTTGAAAAACGTTTGTTTACCTTTACTTTTAGAAATAGATTGAGCGCAACGCCAACAAACTGCTCCGCAGTTTGGCGAAACATTAATGTAAGGTACCCACAGTAAATTGTAATTTTTGATAAATCAATAATAAAAAAAAAGTCAACGTTTAGCCACAGACACATCAATAGACTAAATAAGCCAATCAAGAATCAACAATTGCTCCCTGATGGCTCAAGGTGAATTCCATTCATCTCCACGTGACGCGCCACTCATACAACTCATGCAGATGAATGACCAGTGTATACAGAGAGCTTTTAGTACACCACAGTTATAGCACAGTATTAATAAAGAGTAATATCGTACAGTATCGTCACTACGTGCTCCCCGCTGCACTGAAAGAACCTCACATCTTAGAACATCACAGTTACCGTCTGTCAAGAACGCTACCAGTCGACATGTCTTATTTCACTTATGTACAATACTTTGCATGGTACGCGTTCTCCTAAATACACGCGCTTAATTAGACTTAGAGACCGGCCACATCTAAGAGACGCATGTCCTGAGGTGCGGAACGGACGTCCGCGCCACGCCGCCGGAATGTAATTCAAAAAACGTCTCCTCCCTCAGTACATTTTGTATAGGAATGACATAAGACGCGCCCCAGTCGGCGTGGCGGCGGCGCGTCTTACGTCCTTTGCGGAGACGTCCGTTGCGCGCCCCGAGACGCGCGACGCTTAAGTGGGAACGCTGCCTTAGGGCCAGTTGCATCACATTTGACAGACACATCATCACGGAGCCGACGTCTATGGAACTCCCCAAACAATAAAAGATGACAGACGGTTTGATGCAACCGGCCCTTAGACTGTGCGTAGAAACGCGCTTCTTTCAACTATTTGATTGCCATTGTCCGAGGTGTGGTTATATTATAGGGATGAAGGAGATCGGAATTCAGGCCTTACACAGGCTGCCTGACTCTACAAGGCTAGGTGAGGGATTTGCTTACCGGTTTAAAGCCATTTAATCGATTAATAAAAACATATCTTATACTTTTAAACGAGCAATTCTTGTATATTTATTTATTTATTTATATATTTATTTACACTGACGATTTCGGAAACCGCTCTAACGATTTCGCTGAAATTTGTTATGTGGGGGTTTTTGGGGGTGAAAAATCGGTCTAACTTATCCTTAGGTCCCGGAAAACGCGAATTTTCGAGTTTTCATGCGTTTTTCTTCGCGCGCCATCTCGTGTGCAGTAGTTGTACTGTTAAGACAGAATTCTTTCGGTCGATGTAAGTACTATTTATTGCAAACACTAGATGGCGACACAGGTCAAGGCTAAAACGAATAGAAAAATACACTATTTCAGTTTTTGTGGCGAAATGCGCGCCATCTCGTGTGGAGTAGTTGTGTTGTTAAGGCTGAGAATTCTTTCGCTCGATGTAGGTACTATTCATTTTTGAACTAGATGGCGACACATGTCAAGGATACGAAACAGAACCGAGCGAAGCTCGGTCGCCCAGATATTGAGTATTTATGCATCACGCACGAGTGAACTCTCGATCAAACTGGCGATGCTTTCGACAGTGTACATTAATAAATTAACAAATCAATTTTACTGACATGTCCTGAGCAAAAAAGACTGGGAAAAAAGACAGTAAATTTAGTAAACGTAATAATTTATCTGTCAATAATTTCCTCATGTTTTTTGTTCCAAAATCATTCAAACATGGCAATATCATGATTATAATGACTGCCTTTATAAGTCAACTTTCCAAACGTCAAATAATTCACTATTGTATTCAAGTTTACGTCAAACCAAAGAGGATCGAGTATTATAGAGAGTCACTGTCAAAGTAAAATGTGTAATCATAGTGCATAGACTGCCATCTCTCGACACAGGCTTAAAACTTTTGAACCTCAGTTTTGACAATTTGGCCCATATTGTTAGCTTGATATAAGTATGTGTTAAAATGTCATATTTATCATAATATATTATTAGCGCTATCTACCCAAGCGTTCCCCAAAGGGGTAACGCCATCTAGGCCACCGTACCTTTTTCTCTAGGGCTTTGAGGTACGTTTTTTTCTTAGACTTTATCCGTCTATACGGAGTTACATATGTCGTTGGTCAAACTAAATCCAACCTTATCACTAGAATCAAAAGAACATTGAGTATATAGAGAACTAGAATTTGTCCGCGGCTTCGCTCGCTAAAAAGAGACAAAAAGTAGCCTAAGTCACTCTCCGTCCCTTCAAGTATCTCCTCTTAAAAAATCACAATTCGTCGCTCCGTTTTGCCGTGAACGACGGACAAACAAACAGACACACACACTTTCCCATTTATAATAGTTATTAGTAGAAAATTAATGCCAGCAAAAAATGTAGTCACAGTGCAGAGACTGCCTCCTCACACAGAATCAGAAAAGTTATGAACCTCAGTTTCGTCAATTTGGTCCAGGATATTCTTAACCCATATGTGCCAACACTTATATTTTTTCCCCTATTTTTTGAGGTGACCACCTTATCCTCCTACTTATTTTAATGAGTAGTAGCGTGTTTTCGGCAGTGGGTCGAAAACGACCCTATGGGCATAAATGGGTTAACTTGATATGTGTTAAAATCTGGCCGAGAATCCACCAAAGGTGTAGCGCCATCTCGTTGACCATACATTTTGCTTCATGGTTTCGAGGTACGCTTTTTTCAGTCTTATATGTATACATGCCCTAGGTAACTATGAGAACCCCTGTAACTCGCACTGTCGTCTCATGAGCAACAAAAGTAATAATTCATCGATTTCTCGATAAGATTCTTGCAACGGTCACCCTCCATCGCGTACGCGCGATTCTGTGACGCAATTTCTTCATTTATAATCGCTGTTGTAGTGCTAAAGCGGTGTTGTTATTTAATTAAGTAGTAAATTATACGTGGTTAATGATCTAAGGGCAAAGCACGGCCCGCGAATGGACTATATCCGGCCCTATATCGGTCCTTCAAAATACATTAGTCCTGCGGCGCTGGCTATATTTTGGGCCCTAAGTTAAAAAAATATTAAAGTCGATTTTGTTTTCGTTTATAAATACATTGATAACATATAAATTTAACATTTCGTTTTGGGTCACATTCCTAGGGTGCTTTTTTAGTAATTTGGTAATTTGTGGTTATAATTTTTAATTTGACCTAATGTGGTAAAAAAAATATTCGAGAGAAAAAATGTAACTGTATTGCATTTAGAATGATATTTTTAGCGTGTATACGTAGTTTGGGTCAATTTACTCGAGTGCTATATGACAATTTGTCATACCTAGCGAAACAGACACAAAAAAATATTCATGTTAAAAAAAATAAGAAACGTCGCATTGCCTCCTTTAAATATATCAATAAACTGAAATTGTGTTTTCCTACTCCAGTGCTTGATAAAATTTGCGATAATTTAGCAAAAATAGGTTTTTACCATTCCAAAAAATATTAAAGTTACTAGAGTTCTTATCTTATTAACTAAAAAGACAAGATAAATAAGATACGTGAATTTGGGTAAGTTTAATAGAATGCTTCGAAAAATAATACGGTATTAATATTTGCGTTCGATCAAGTCAAGCGAGCGCAGTGACGCGGGTAGTGTAGGTATTATGATACCGACCGCGCGGCCGTGGCGCGGCAGCGGGGAAGGGCAATGACCTCTCTCGACATTCGACAAACCGCACGTTGTGTACAAAACGCCAAAATTTATTTCAACTGTGCGCATCACGCTATTTAATGCTAAGCCTGAAAGGGTTGTATTTGATAAGACTACTAGAGTAACAATTTTAACTTAATATACCTATTTTCCACATGCGTCAGTAAATAATTTAATTTATAAATAATAAATTTAGTATACATCGTGGAATCTACTACTACTACTGCCAAATAAAATAATGCGATTTATCATCTAAGTACTTTAGACTTATATTTAAGCGTGTCACTCACTATGCAGGTAGCTGAGCGCTTATCTTTCAATATGAATCCACATACATAAAATATATATAATTCAATGAGCTAACACACGCGCCGCCGATTATTCATATTTTATTTTGAAGTACATGTGGGGATCGACGTTGGTACGAGATCATATTATATCGTAAAATGGTGAGGAATTTATATGTAGAAAATACAGGATTATAAAGCAAAATACAGGATGTACTTTTTGTAATCGGCAATATTTAACGTGGTGAAGTCATATAACTGATATCGAATACAAAACACTAAACGCCCAATGGACTTGCCTCGCGTGACGTCACGTAGTGTTTTTAGGGTTCCGTAGTCAACTAGGAACCCTTATAGTTTCGCCATGTCTGTCTGTCCGTCCGTCCGTCCGTCCGTCCGTCCGTCCGTCCGCGGATAATCTCAGTAACCGTAAGCGCTAGAAAGCTGAAATTTGGTACCAATATGTATATCAATCACGCCAACAAAGTGCAAAAATAAAAAATGGAAAAAAATGTTTTGTTAGGGTACCCCCCCCCCTACATGTAAAGTGGGGGCTGATATTTTTTTTCATTCCAACCCCAACGTGTGATATATTGTTGGATAGGTATTTAAAAATGAATAAGGGTTTACTAAGATCGTTTTTTGATAATATTAATATTTTCGGAAATAATCGCTCCTAAAGGAAAAAAAGTGCGTCCCCCCCTCTAACTTTTGAACCATATGTTTAAAAAATATGAAAAAAAATTTTTATAAAGACTTTCTAGGAAAATTGTTTTGAACTTGATAGGTTCAGTAGTTTTTGAGAAAAATACGAAAAACTACGGAACCCTACACGAAATCTTTCCTCAAATTACTATTAAGCCAATCTTATCCTATCCTACCTGTCGTTTAAACAAAGATGAAATAAAATAACTTAGTTCTTTGCATGTTAATTTGGTTAAATATAACTTATATATTTTCTTTAAGAATATCATATACTTTTAAATGAGCAATTCTTGTATATTCATTTATTTATCAATTCTATATTCTATTCTATTTTTCTATATAATATAAAGCTGCAACCCGACTGACATTTTTCCAAAAATAGCCAGGAGATTTTGCAGGTGGCAGTATTTGGTGTGGCTGTGGTAGTATAGAGGTTGATCTTGCGACCCCGGAAAAATCCGACCGTCGGTCTACCGGTTCCGGGTAAAAAATGTTGAACGGTCTGGCCAAACGGCAGGAGGCAAAATGTCATAGAGGACCCTGGGCAGTTTTTGACGCCGCCATTTTGTTTTTTCAAAATGGCCGACATTTTTTTGAAGATTTTTCAAGTTTGTCGTAGAGTGCTCAAATTTTTGTTGTAGAATCTCCAAGAGGCCTTGATTGGAATGAAATAAAAAAAATTGAAAAATACTACAAATGTGAGAAAACTGGCCACTTTTGTTTTGTATGGCAACTTTTAAACGGTAAGAGATAGCCGGGGCTGCTCGACCAAATGTCATACAGGGTTTTAAGTAGAAAAAAGTTTCATTAAAAAAATCAATATGGCTGACTTTTTTTTTTGAAAAATTTCAAAATGGTCCTAGCGCGCTGAGATTTGTCACACGGGTGGACGGCCACCCGAAGATTAGCTTCGCTGAAATTTGTTATGTAGGGGTTCTCGGGGTTGGAAAATCGATCTAGCCGCCGCCGCCGGACCTAAGGCTATGAGGTCCCGGAAAACGGCGAATTATGGAGTTTTAATGAGTTTTTCTTTCGCGTTAGTAAACGTTAAATATGGTCGTTAATTTCGCCCCGCGCACATCGGCTGCGCTTAGCTTAGTCGTACGAGGTCGGTCTAATGTTCGCAGACAGATTGCAGGTGTCAGGGTTTCGAATCCCGGCCAGAAATTAAGTTTTAATTTTTTGTTTTGTTTTTTTTTTGTTCTTGTATTTATAAGTTTTTTTTTCTAAAGACGTGATATAATAAAATAGAACCGAGCGAAGCTCGGTCGTCCAGATGTTTTAGGATATTATTTATTGATTGGCTGCAAGAAATGCCTAGGAGTATTGGCCGAACGGTAATTAACAAAAATTACACAGTCAAAAGGTTAATTGTCATTTACCATTAAAAATTAATGAACGCCAATTGTCATTAAAGTTAATGTATTTCGAAAAATAACAAACAAATTATCATCGTAATTAAAGAAATCGTCACGGTGAGTTCGTGGGTGAGCAGTATCCAAGATAGAGCTGACACTGAGCTGACACTGGCTCGGCTGTACCTAGTAGAACTCAGGTTTGGTACAATATAGAGATTATATAAAGACACGCTGTTTTGGTACGACTCATCATGATAAGCGCTTGGGAAAGTAGTACCTAAGCTTTAGCTCATGCTGAACCCTGAGTCCTGTTAGCGTAGCCAGCGTTTTTGGGTATCTCTTTATGATATCACTGCATGATTTGTTTTGTTGATTTTTACGCTGGGTGACGTTTGCTCTTAACGCGGTTGTACAAAATGGCCGAGGCGATGCCAGTCACGGACGTCTGAAAACTGTCACGACTTCGAAACTAGTCTCCAAAGTACTATATAAAAACAACAGTTAAAGCTTTTGAAATGGTTGATACTGTAGGTATCTCGAAAATAATAGATACATCATTTCCTTATTGAGGAATTATACTATGAAATAATAAAATCATCCCCTATCAAAAATAAACACGCCAGTGTTAAAGCCTGTTAAAGGTATGGCAAAAACCATCGTTTTGAACTATGATTTTAATATATATCCATAATTTTAAACAGGCCTATCACAGCTCTCGTTAAATAGTACTTAGATACGAGAGACTAATACGATTGGTCGGCCGAAGGCAAGACAACTCATTGTGATTCGCTGAGACGCTGCTGCAAAAGAATACAAATAGATAAACATTTTCATTAAACTTAACTATCTTATAATTTAATCTGGGGGCACGGCAGTACCCCCGCCAAGTCGAGCACGAAGCCAACACTGCCGTACCATCCTTTACTGGAACCATTTCGCCGCATTTTCAGGCCCCTATTTGAGAACCTCTGGATAAGACCGGAACGCAGAAATTTTCGTCGTCTAGTAAGCTATAATAACATACTTAAAACTCAAAATTGCAAGTCTGTACGTCGCAACACGGGTGGATAGCCGCCCCAAGATTAGTATACAAAAAGAAAATTTCTAAAAATTCAAAATGGCTGCCTTTGAACGCCAATTGAAATTTGTATGGAGGTTTTTTTAATCGCCATAGCTCCGTAACGGTAGGAAAAAGGTTAAAGTGCTTGAACTAATGTTGTACAGTTATCTTAGGTCCATCGAATGGCATTTACAAAATTTCAAAATGGCCGACTTTGAATTATTTTTTTTTATCTTCGGTCCGAGCGCGGTAAAATTTGGCACGTGGTAAAAACGGGGGCCAAAAATAGGAATGAGAATTTTTTTTTTGGAAAAGTCAAAAACGGCGGCGAGAGGGGACAAAGTCAAATTTCCCAAAATCAAAGTCGGTCATTTTGAAATTGTGTAGTTCAAGCTTTTTTGACCTTTTTCCTACCGTTACGGAGATATGGTTATTAAAAAAAATCTTCCATACAAATTTCAATTTGCCCACAAAGGCCGCCATTTGAAATTTTTCAATAATATTCTTTTTGAATACTAATCCGTCGGCCGTCCACTCGTGTGCCAAATCTCAGCGCGCTAGGACCATTTTGAAATTTAAAAAAAAGTCGGCTATTTTGAATTTTTTTTAATACAACTTTTTTCTACTCCGAGATCTGTATGACATTTGGTCGAGCACCCCCGGCTATCTCTTACGATTTAAGTTGCCATACAAAACAAAAGTAGCCAGTTTTCTCACATTTGTCGCATTTTTCAATTTTTTTTTATTTCATTCTAATCAAGGCTGCTTGGAGATTCTACGACCAAAATTAGAGTGCTCTACGACAAACTTGAAAAATCGTCTAAAAAAGACGGTCATTTTGAAAAAAAAAAAAAATGGCAGCGTCAAAAACAACCCAGGGTCCTCTATGACATTTGGTCGAACACCCCTTGGCTATTTCCCGCCGTTTGGTCAGGCCGTCCAACATTTTTTTACCTGGAACAGGTAGACCGACGGTCGGATTTTTACAGGGTTGCAGGACAAACCTCTATACGGCCACACCAAACACTGCCACCGGCGGAACCTCCTTCTGGCTGTTTTTTGAAAAATGTCAGTCGTGTTGCAGCTTTATATTACACTAGCTTTTGCACGCGGCGTCGCTCGCGTTAGAAAGAGACAAAAAGTAGCCTATGTCACTCTCCATCCTTTCAACTATCTCCACTTTAAAAAATCACGTCAATTCGTCGCTCCGTTTTTCCCTGAAAGACGGAGAAACAAACAGACATACTTTCGCATTTATAATATTAGTATGGATAGATAAATGTAATAAAAAAAATACATACGTATTTTGATTACCATTTTTCTAAGGTAGGGTTAAATTCGAAACCAATTGAGGTAATGTCGAAAATCTGTAAAAAGGATACTAATGCCATATAATGAGAATAATTACAATAATGGCTACCGCAGTCTCACCACCTGTGTTTGCACACACGCGCGCGCACAGAGACACACGCGGCGGGGGACTTTGTTTTATAAGGTGTACAGATATATTATGCCGCCGTGCGCTTCGTGT
This sequence comes from Leguminivora glycinivorella, assembly GCF_023078275.1. Taxonomy (NCBI): domain Eukaryota; kingdom Metazoa; phylum Arthropoda; class Insecta; order Lepidoptera; family Tortricidae; genus Leguminivora; species Leguminivora glycinivorella. Next base: position 6,902,172 of record NC_062998.1, on the reverse strand, counting down.
TCATTATAAATGAAAATTAAGGAAAATATAGGAAATAATATTCAAGTTACAATTTATTGTTTTTGGGTTTTGTATCCATTTGCATCCATAAATATTTCCCGTCATAAAAATTACACCCTGTATTGTGGAACTAAAAACTGAAATCAATAGTTACAATAATATAATCACGGTGTATGAATAGGAGCGCCGGATCGAATTAGGTACTTCAATATCGGGACAAAAGGTTCTGGAGTTTCGAGGATTTCGTAGGGAAATGTAAAATAATAGTGCATTAGGGTAATTCCGAAAGTCGTCTAATTACGAAAGTCACATAAAAATCACCATTATTTCCATCATATCAAGATTCCCTCTTCGGAATTACCAGAGCATTTTTGTCATTCGGAATTACCCTAATGCACCATAATAAAAATTTACGATAGTTTAGCTAGTTTACTTCGTTTATTTTAGATAGTAGACCTTTACGTGTTTTCGACATTTATAATTGGTCTGTTTTCGTTACTAATGTAATAAAGTTCTTAAGGTTACCTACTATGTATAAGTTTTAATTGGGAAGACTTACAAAAAAATCGGGAGAATCCCGCCAAAGCCCGACCCTCTGGCAATCTTAAATTATGTATGACTGCGCACGAGAAGTAGGTACCTACGCCTCGTGTCACAGCGCGGCGTCGCGCCAGCGGCATGCGCCAACCTGATTGGCTATCGGTTGCGCGCCACACAGCGCAAAAATTTAAAATACTACTCTATTGCGTTGCGTTTTATTCTGCCAAATATTGAAAACCCATGGATGAAAGTGACCCAAATTAAAAATGATGACTTGATATCATTTTATAATAATATAGACGTCAACTTATTAACATGAATTTTTTTTTCAGGCTTTGACAGGGTTTTTATTAAAAAAATTTTTTTTTATATATAAGCAATGGATAAAATGTGACACACTTTAAGAAAATATATATATAATAATGTCCTGAATGGTATAAGACTTCACTTACCAACTCTAATATTTTGTTAGGTGTTTTAGGGCCAATATTAGACATTTTTAAAATATCATTAAACCCATGGATGAAAATGACCCAAAATGCATATGTACATCGGCAACCACGTTGTTTTTATATAGATACAAATAATTTCTTCTCGAATATTTCTTTGACTGAACACTGCTTAAAAATAGAAATACCTAAATTTCGAGCTAAGCAGGTACCTAGGACGACCCAAAATATTATTTTTATATTTGATCAATAGTCTAAAAACTATATGCAAAAAAGAAGCAACGTGAATATTATCGAAACCTCAAAAGCTATCGCTACCCGACTACATAGTGTGTGATATCATAGATTAAATATAACAAGATCATACCATCCCATACATTAAAATGCGACCGCCTAAGACCGCGCTTACACTCCACCACACATAGATGGCGCCACAAAAAAAATGTCTTGTAGCTTTCGATTATACTTGTAGATGGTTTTAAGTGTCACTTTTGACATAGATTTACGGCTCGGAATTGACACTTAATTCCAATCTACAAATAATCGGTGGCAACAAGGCATTTTTTGTGGCGCCATCTATGTGTGGTGGAGTCCGTGGAGTGTAAGCGCTTTCGTAGGCGGTCGCATTTTAATGTATGGGATGGTATGATCTTGTTATATTTAATTTATGGTGATATGGCCAATTGGCCAGCATTGTACTAAAAATCCATTTTAACCCCAGACGCAAAAACGACGGGGTGTTAATAAGTTTAATGTGTCTGTCTGTCTGTCTGTCTGTGAGTGTGTGTATATCTGTGGCAGCTCCCTAACGGATGAACCGATTTAGATTTTGTTTTCTTTTGTCTGAAAGCTGAGTTAGTCGGGAGTGTTCTTAGCCATGTTTCATGAAAATCGGTCAACTACGTCGCGGTCGGGGGTTTTTTCAAAATTTTAATTTTGTGGTTAGGTTATTATTATCACTATCAGTTTACCTTTAGCGAAATCCTCATGACACTTGATTCAGGACACTTGTAGGAGCTTCAATTGTTTGATATGGACGCCGCACACCCCGCTGTACGCCCAATATGAGCACGCACTCAGGCCACAGTATAATAAAGAGTACTATCGTACAGGCCACTCCCGCTCCTCGCTGAAACTGCCGCCCACCCCCTCTCGGTTACCTCAGTTACCGCCTGTCAAAAACACGAACGGTCGAGCTGTCATATTTCACTCATACAAGCATAGTACGCGTTCGCCTACACGAGCTTAGACTGTGTGCTAACGCGCCTCTTTCATATATTTGATCGCCAGTGTCCGAGGTGCGGTCCAGTGGAAGAAAATGCCTTCCAAGCCAATCGAAACATACATACACATATGTATACACACATGAATGGTTGAGTTTACAAACAGCGATCAAATATATGAAAGAGGCGCGTGCCTCTTTCATATATTTGATCGCCAGTGTCCGAGGTGTGCTTACACTAAGAATTGAACATTTTAATATACAGGTAACCCTTTGCGATATTGTCCTATAGCTCTCTTGTGACACATCATTATCATATCAGCTCTTTATCGTCCACTGCTGAGCATAGGCCTCCCTTCTACTACGCTTGTCCCTGTCCAGCTAATCTCATCCAGTTGTGACCCGCAATTTTCGAAGACACAAACACCTACAATGTCGAACACTGGGACAGTTGCTTTACAAACTCATTACAAATTGCAACAGTGTCTGTAAACAGAGCCAAGCTCCGAGATATTTAATAAAAGAAACATAAGAGACCGGCCTTAAAGGTCGCAGTAAATGAAATGGAAACAGTAGGTGAACCTTATAGGGGACAATGTTACTCGATCCTTATTTTTAACCCCCGTGACGGGGTGTTATAAGTTTGACGATTTAGTTTTTTTTCCCCTCACTAGCTCGGAAACACGTGTTTTGTCCTTTCAGTGAGTAAAAACGCATTTTATCCGAACTAGTGAGTAAAGATTTGAGATTTCAATAAAGTTTAACTGCTTTTTGATAAAAGTAGTTGAATTAGTAATAAAGATGATTTACCACCTAGAAACTATGTTTCATGAAAACGCAGTTTCTGCTGTGTTTCGCGCTATAGTGTCGGGGAAAAGTTTTTTTTCAAAATTTAATTTTTGTGTTAAAAAACTCGCAAGGTCAGGATTCTATTGTCATGCATCGGGGTTTTCGGGAGCGGGAATGAATTCTTGTATTTGTAACTCTGTTTATAGTCATTTGAATTACTGAAATATATATTTAACTATGTAACTGGCGCCAATTGTACCTAGAAATGTTAAAGTTATGTTTATCTTTTATCGTTTTCACCATTTTTGGGCTGGTCTAAATCATTCCCGCTCCCAAAACCCCGACCCCGATGTATGGTTATTGTGAATATTGACGTTATGGAATAACGTGATACTTCGTATTTTATTTTCATCTAATTATGTATCATTTCATAATACCAGACAGGCCCGATTGAGAGAATAATCTTTTGTCATCAGCTTACGCTGTTTCAACAATTTTTAATATTATTTTTTATTGTTTTCTCTCACTTCAATACAAATATGAAAAAAACCTCGTCTTTTAAGACAAGATGATCAAAGAAGCTGCAACCGTACTATGCTTGTATGAGTGAAATACAGGTCGACTGTTCGCGGTTTTGACGGGCGGTAACTGTGACTCAGGCGACGCTCAGGCGACGCACGTCGTAAGACGCGGAATGGACGTCAGCGCCGCCCGAGTGTAATTTAAATAAAAAACGTCTCCTCAGTACATTTTGTATAGGAAGGACGTAAGACGCGCCCCAAGCGACGCAGCGCGCGCCTCAAACGACGCGTCGCGTGGGGCGCGTCGCTTGAGGCGCTTCTTACGTCCTTCCTATATGTGTGGATAGTCCCGTAGTCCCTAAGATTAACGGCTCAGCCACGACATTGGTCTAAGAGCGACAGCGGTGAGCGGCGGCCATACGATGAAGCGAGACACAGCGATGGGACTTTTCATTCGCACGTATGACTGCCGCTCACCGCTGTCGCGCTTAGACCAATGTCGGGGTTGGACCGTAAGAGTACTGTTTGAATAGTGTGTAGTGCGTAAGGATATGGAACCGGTCCCAGCAATGCCAATTGATCCGTGATACGGCATGCGCGGAATGCAGCCGCACACACAGCGATGCACACACACACACGCGCGGTATAGTCTAGTCACTGGTCTATGGACCATTCTCCTACCAAATACGAATGCGTTTTAAGAATTTAATGATTGTTTCCCTCTATTGATATTATAGAAACTATGTTAACAAAATGCATTGCATAATAAAGATAAGTTAGCAAATTATTTATTTTACTAAAAAAATTACACTATAATTTAATATGAACTCGCGTGGTGACGTGTTACAAAAGTTACTTCATTGAGTTAGTATAGACTAGAGAGGTGGCGTATCGATAAAATAAGTTATATAACATACTTGAGCGGATTAAAATGACTGGGATGGGGATCGACGGGAGTAGAAGAACCAGACCGAATACTAGCATCGTGCCCAGTGTAGGGAAGATGGATAGATATGTGTGTAAATATATACGAAGGGATGGCGACTGCGGTTAAACTGTTTCCCGGTTTTTTTTTAATGTTGAGATTGATTGTTAGTATCCGAAGCCGTTGTCGTTGAGTTTTCTGTAACTCCGACGAACCCATATTATCCCTCTTTCTCGTAATTCTTCCAAGCAGTCTCCCTGAGTGTAGTAAGTACTTGTCGATTGCCACAACACTTAACTATATGGTAACTAAATAAATTACACTGAAAATTCAGTAAATATTTTCACTCTAATAACTGCTTTCGCTGTAAGATAAAACTGAGGCAATATAACACGATTTTAGTCTAGTATTTTTTACTAACCGTACTACTTTCTTCGACCGGCTATGCTGCCTCACGCCATTCTTGGTGATATGAAGAGACAGGGTATATAATATCTGCGAAGAGGGTTCCGCTGCTCTGCTGAGCATTCTTGGGATACTGGGTTATTTTTCTGTTGATAGTTTCGTTTCATGTCATTCTTTCAGGACCCGGTGTATTTCTTCTTGTTCTTGGCAGACGACGAACACGGGAGGTAGCAGAAAGAACAATTTGAGTGTCCTTCATCTATGAGTAGACTTGGCGACGTAAGAGTTCCAGTAACTTGTATCTACTGTTGGCTAAGTGCAGCGTAATGTTGGTGGTTGTAGTTGTAGACCGCTAACAGTTCGAAAATTTGCCATGAACGGTGATGACACGTCCGTTGATGTGATAGATGAATGACGTTTTGAAGCGCAGTTCCTCTTGAAAAAACAGTTTCTTCTAGTTCGTGGTCGACAACCAAATTTTAAGTCCTTACTTTCATGATTCATTCAACCACTACACATTAGACACTCATGCACAAGTTCGCTTAAAGAAATCACAATAATAAAACAACGATAGATTATATCAAAATAACTTAATAATTCGATCAAAATACCTAGAACTTAGAGAGTAAATATAAATACATTTTTGGGGCTGGTTTAGCCTGCTCTGGTAAAAAAAAGCTATTTATACAATAAAGCTATGCTGTTTTTCTAGTAGGTAGCGTGGGTTCGACTCAAGTTATATAACATACTTGAGCGGATTAAAATGAATGAAAATAAAATTAAAGCATGTGAATAAAAAACTAAATTACTTTTTTTATAGCGATATTGATAGAAATCTATTATTCAAAAACGTCATTTAAATTTGAAGTAAGGAATCAGTAAAATGCTTCATGTATTCTAATTATATTTGTAAATTGTGTAAATTGACAGTCGACATTAATGCAGATCAAAATAGTAAACAAGTTTATTAAGGAAAAACGTTTTTACTGACGGCTGTTTATATACAATCATTGCCCTAAAAAAAGTTATAAGTAAGTATCGATACTTTGGCATCACTACAAAAAAACTACATAACATAATAAAACGGCCAGAGAATAAGAGAGTGAAACTAAGTACGTTATTAAAAACAACCAAAGACTTTTCTGTCACTTCACTACAAGCAAACGTAAAAGGTGCGGTCAGTTTAGTGATCACAGAACAAGGGTGAAGGGACCCCGGAACTTATCGCAGACATGCGTAATATACGCAGTGACCCAGTGACGCGTCTCGTGCATTGCATTTGTCAGCGTTGCGTAAACGGTGCGTCAACTTTAGCCGCAATGTAGCCGATCCCTCACATAGTTACGAGTAACCACTGGTGACTGTATTGACAAGTTCCGTGACTCCGTTTAAAAAAAATAATTAAACATAAATATTGACACTAAATAAGGAGGCATTTTTTTACTTATTTTTAGTGCTTATTTAAAATACACAGAAATCTAGCCATAGATACCGGGATTCGATCCCCGTTCCCAAGACCATCGGTTTCATCAGGCCCCTAAGCTAGGCCGATGTCCGATAAAAACACTGCTGGTCCTATTTGATCTGCAGTCTTTTACTATTTATTTTTTACACAGTAAGACTAATAATATAAAATGCATGTTTGTTGATAGTCTGATTGTATTTGATCCCAAGCCGCTCCAGAAACAAACTAGTAATAACCGAGCGGCGATGAAATGCAACCGGCCGCCATTGTCGAAACTTACCGACTCCGATTTGGATCAACCAGTGGACAAACCATGCAGTCTTCTATTTATGTCGGGAACCAATTCTGGTTCATTTGTTTTATACATATTATCCATACTAATATTATAAATGGGAAAGTGTGTGTGTCTGTTTGTTTGTCCGTCTTTCACGGTAAAACGGAGCGACGAATTGACGTGGTTTTTAAAGTGGAGATAGTTAAAGGGATGGAGAGTTACATAGGCTACTTTTTGTAAACCCCCCCCCCCCCCACTTCCCTAAAATGGGGGAAGGAAATTTGTATGGAGCGTTCCGCAATTTTTTAATTTAGAGGGAATGTTAGTGTTACTATATGTTTTATATGATTATATTAACCGATTAAAAGACTACAATGATGAGGTCATCTTTTAATCGGTCATTGCCCTCCTCTGACGCGGTATGCAGCGTGGGCGACGGTACGCACGCGGACCGGCACCGCTCGATGTACAAGAAACAAATCTTTTGTTAAGTATGGAGGTGTTCTAGGTAAGCGATTATTATCAATTATGTGACGCGAAGCTTTTATATATTATGTATAAGAGTTAGATATAAGAGTTATTAGATGTCAATTCTCCCGAAGAAGCGCTGGTGGCCTAGCGGTAAGAGCGTGTGACTTTCGATCCGGAGGTCGCGGGTTCGAACCCGGCTCGAACCAATGAGCTTTTCTGAATTTATGTGCGAAATGTCATTTGATATTGCGATTCGCTTTTCGGTGAAGGAATAAATCGTGAGGGAACCGGACTAATTCCAATAAGGCCTAGTACCCTTCGGGTTGGAAGGTCAGATGGCAGTCGCTTTCATAAAAATTAGTGCCAACGCCAAACCTTGGGATTAGTTCTCAAAGCGGACCCCAGGCTCCCATGAGCCGTGGCAAATGCCGGGATAACGCAAGGAGGATGATAAGATGTCAATTCTCCCGGTTCTTTGCTTAAGTCACATCTCGGACACTGGCGATCAAATATATGAAAGAGGCGCGTTCCTACGTTCCTAGCACACGTTCTAAGCTCGTGTAGAGGAACGCGTACCATGCTTGTATGAGTGAAATCTGACAGGTCGACTGTTAGCGTTTTTGACAGGCGGTAACTATGAGGTAACCGAGAGGGGGTGGGCAGCACACTACGGGGCCGATTTTTGAATCTCGGCCATTCGATTTCGTGAAATTCGTTCAATAAATCTCCACTACTAGCGATTTAAATTCTACTAACAGAATCGAAAACGAGTGGTCATTACATTACTACTAGTTTCAAAATTACTAGCCATCCTTTTTCAAAAATAGCATTACGTCGTTTTCCACAGACTTTCGAACGGCGAATTCGTGCGTTCGAAATTCAAAATCGATCCCTACATCTGTACAAATGGTGCAAAAAGGATGGGCTAGGCTTTCACACGAGTATCTAGTAGAACTGGTCTAACCCAAGCCTGCGCCGGCGCATCAATAACGCCGGTTAAAATAGCGACGTAAACAAGCCGCATGCAGCTATTTCCGGGAGCGATCCAAGGGTTAACATTAACACCGACTCGATGTTGTGGCATGCCGACATATTACTATTAACTGTGAGAATAACAAACGAATGGAGATTAGGAAAACAACCGGAATAGATGTTTCGCAAGGTATATGAACACTCAGATGGAATGGACAGGACACTTGATGCGCTCACAAAAGGATAAACAGACGAAAATATGTCACAGAAAAGGAAAGAATACCACATACATATATGTACACAAAAAAAAACTGTGCGCTATTTTTTAACCCCCGACGCAAAAACGAAGGGGTGTTATAAGTTTGACGTGTCTGTCTGTCTGCCTGTGTGTGTGTCTGTCTGTGGCATCTTAGCTCCCGAACGGATGAACCGATTTAGATTTTTTTTGTTTGAAAGCTGAGTTATTCTATTTTTATCGCTTATAGTAAATTTAATAGTATTTCAAGATTTTCCACAGGTCTTCGAGTGACTAGTGATAGTGACAAAAAAAAATATACGGTCGTCTATGTAGATGGCGTAATAATTATTTAACAATTTTATACCCATATCAAGTTAAGATACGGGCCGAATTATCAAAACCTAAGTTTATAAGATTACATTGTGTCGCGAGATGGCGGTCTATGCACGGTGACTACACATTTTAATTTGACAGTAATCCATACTAATATTATAAATGGGAAAGTGTGTGTGTGTCTGTTTCTTTGTCCGTCTTTCACGGCAAAACGGAGCGACTAATTGACGTGATTTTTTAAGTGGAGATAGTTGAAGGAATGGAGGGTGACATAGGCTACTCTTTGTCTCTTTCTAACGCGAGCGAAGCCGCGGGCAAAAGCTAAATTACATAGTTAAGAAAAGCAGTTAAGCTTACCTATTCGCGCCTTCCGTGACATTTAAACATCACTTTCACATAATTATAACAATAACATCATCATGGGAACTTTCGTGGTCACTTTTTTTACAATATTCGCGCGTAAAATGGCATCTCTGTAAGTAATTCGCGGATGTTGAAATGACAGGTCGAAATGTCAAACAAAAAACATGGCCGACTTTTGAAATAATATAGAGGTCAGTTCATAATGAGAATTTGTATGTAAGTAAGAAAATTTCATTATTAAGGAGACTATCTTTCTATGACACAAATACACCGTGTTTTTTTTGTTTTCCGTTAAATTCGACAGGTCGTTAGGTTCATTATCAGGAACCACCCTGTATATCACTATTAGTTAAATTCGCAAAAAAATCATCATTTTCATACATAATAAATAAATTTATTAATGTGAGAGAGACCCTTAAGAATAACATTCAAGTTAGTGTCAAGTGATAGACGGCACATGTCAAAACAAATAACATTAGGAATTGGAAAAGGCTGTCACACACGTGTTCAGAAATTATCTTTATTTTTTAATAACTCGACAACCTCAAGAGTTAAGACGCTAGTTTCTTAGAGAAATTAATTGTATTTGATGTAAAGAATCTTCCCTTAAAGTTAACGGAATTCAATAAAAACAGGGTGTATAATCAAGATTCCGCCATCGAAATTATCCCAAGGAACCCCCTTTTCTTGGCAAATAAGCATTCGGCCCACCTGATGGTTAGTAGACGCTTGCAATTTTTTCAAGAACTTTACACAAACAGATTTGTGAAGTTCCATGCTTACAGGGTCCCGCAAAAAGGACGAATATCTGGAATTTCAGATAAAATCCTTATAGGACTAAAAGCAGGGTCCTTCAGCAATGGAAAGGCACATGGATACAACGGTAACTAAACACGTGTTACGCAGAACACTTAACAACACCAAACTACCGGCAAAGACCGTCATTGTAACACCAGAGAATTGTAAACAGTGCACGAGCTACCATGGCACATCGTTCGCTTCGAGTTGGCCGTTGCTGCGTAACCTGCAATGCCTTATCTAGCAGATCATGTATTATTTATTTATTTCTTGTACAATTACAAGGATAATAAATAAATAAATAATTTGCATAAGAAGTTATCGACAGAACTAGAAAACTCCAACAACTACTATAGGTACGTGTGTATTTTTGATATTACCGCAAGGGTTATTAGTATAAGCACTATGGAACATATTTTCATATGATTTAATAAAAAAATACTACTTTAATTTTTAACTTAGCTGAATTGACGTAAGAACTGTCAATTAGTTCCGCGTCCTCCAGATGTCAAATAGGCGCACGCAATACATTGCCGCTCTTTTTTTTTATTAATGACGCTCTGATAGTTAGGAACAAACTTATAATTACTTGTTGTATGGATTTTTATCACATTCTGGCCTGGTTAAAGTTTGCGGTAATATTAAAAATACACACTGTATTATGCAACTGTAACTGCCGTTTCCGAACGGCCAACTCGAAGCGCACAGTCGTAATACTATGACAAGATTATGACGAGCGTTCGTCCGGTCTCACAACGCGCGGCCCACTAGTTACTAGCAAGTTTATGAATCACTTGGGGCTATTATTATGCGTGGCGACTGACCGGGTGTCAAGAGCAAGGCGAGGGGTTAATGGGTAGCGGTAGACATTTGTGGGCGACATTTAATGTGCTTACATGATTTCGAGCGACCGCAGGAGGGTCTGACAACAGTCGTGAGTGCTGCAACAACTAATCGCTGTCTGTCGCTCTTATATCGAATGTCTTTCTATCGTTCTAATATGGATAAAGAGAGAGATAGTGTATTTTTATCATAAGGCGAACCATTATCATCTTAACTCACTGACTCTAACATTCAGAAATTAATTTTCGTAAGATTTTTTTTTGCGGGTATGTATATGTAGCAGAGTATCACATGAGAACTTTTCAAACCACTATCCACCATCCATGCAAGGTGAATAAGAAAAAGTAATATAAACAGTAGTATTTTTTTATAATACCTACTTGTAATCAAAATTAAATATTTTTAAACAGTTTTTTTAAATAATAATAAGCCTGATTGGTGAAACCTGTCATTTTAAAATTAATCTAATATTATTCGCTACAGCCTAGCAAAAAAAGAGTAGAATAATACGCCATCGTCTATGTAACCCGTTTTGCACGTGGCAACTATTTTTACCGAGTTTGACACTTTTCAATGAGAACAGTTAAGTGTTGCTATATTCTTTTCAAAAAGGAAATTCGTAACTCGTGTCCTCCTCGTTTCGAACTTCCTTTTTTACGCACTTGTATCGTAATGTACTATTTTTTCCATTTCTACTCTTTTTATGCCACGACGTACATTTATCACCACACTTCTAAATACTAAGAGCACTATTGACTGCCTAGGTTTCCTAACCGAGTGTATTGAACGACGATATCAACGTTATCATTAATGTACAGTGCTTTAACCTTCATTTCATACAACGAGTGGACACACAAGTGGATTTTAATTCTAGACATTAGTGTTTGAGTATCAAGATAAGCTAGTACCTAATGGACTTTAAAAATTGAATTTTAAAAAGCAACTTATTTTTTTCTAAAGTCCCTATGGCTATAATTGTCACTAGGGCTTATTTGTCTATAAAACATACTTGAAAAAAAAAAACATTTTTAGACATGTAAGTGTAAAAATTGAATTTTAAAAACCAACTTATTTTTTTTCTACACTTACAAGTCTAAAAATGAATTTTTTTTTTCAAGTATGTTTTATAGACAAATAAGCCGGGCAGTGACAATGAAAATAATAGTTTATATAGTTTATCTTTTGCTTTATTGTTCAAAAGCAATGCAAAAAAATGTACTAAACAAAATCAGTCTTCGCTTGCAGTATCTTTTTTTTAAACAGCTAAATAGTAAAATATGTAGTTGTACATAAAGTACAAACTGCAGACTTGATATTTTAAGATAATTTCTAATTAAAAAAATCCATATCTAAAAATAGACCAATCGACATTTTTTCTACTGTTCCGAGAATAGCGTCCACCGTAGCTACGACCATAGAACACTAATTATTTGTTATGTAGATAAACCAGCTAGGAATGCGTAGGAATTTGTTGCACTCTTTGTGTAGTGAATATTACAACATAGTCTTTGTTTATATGCCAAGATTGTGTACTTATGACTAGTGGAATGGTTTGAGCGGATATATCTATGTATAACTTCGTATAGAGCAGTGGTGGGCAAAGTACAATCAGCTGCAAAAGTGCATGGCGAATTTATCAATGAATTCGTTCATAATTTCTCCAAGCACTTTTTTTTTATGGGATAGGAGGCAAACGAGCAGACAGGTCGCCTGATGGTAAGCGATCACCGCCGCCCAACTCGCGAAAGGCCCGCCACTTGAATGCAAAATAGTGTGTGATATTGACAGCACTGTAGTAAAAAAATTAAAATTTTGAAAAAACGCCCGACCGCGACCTAGTGGACCGATTTTCATGAAACATGGCTAAGAACACTCCCGACTAACTCAGCTTTCAGATAAAAAAAACTAAATCAAAATCGGTTCATCCGTTCGAGAGCTACGATGCCACAGACAAACACACACACAGACAG